>NW_007727608.1:240840-267548 GCF_000696425.1 Galeopterus variegatus | reverse complement strand
AGTCAAGGGTTAAGATCCCCTTACCGGTCATCTTTAAAACCAACCAAACAAACAAAACGTTCAATGTGGTTTTATTGACTTCCGAATCAAGATAGAGTAAATGGGACTGATTTACCCTCCTATTTAAAACTACCAAAAAAGCAGACAAAGTATAATGAAACATGGTTTTCAAGATACTGGACATCAGGCAACTAAGGGCAGTGATCTCCGAAAGACAGGAAACTAATGGCATAGACTCCATAATTGCCCAGGTGCTGGCTTGAGAGAATGTACAAGACTAGGTGCAGAGAGGGGAACTGAGGCAGAGCCCAGCAAACTCTTGCAGTTAAGGGAAAAGAGCTGAGACTCTGGGGGCAATATGCCACACAGAGTTCTGGAGTTCAAAGGACAGATTAGCAAAGAGGAGAGAGAAGCTTAGAGAGAGGACCCTGGGGGTCTGCAGGAGGCCCCACAAGTGTTCAGCAGAGCACAGGTCAGCAGCACACACGTGTGAGGAAATAGTTAGAGGGATTAGGGCTTGGGGCTCACATAGGACTAAGAGTGGTGTTGTTTCTCCATCATCCAGGCTGAAAAGACTAAGAAGTCACAGGAAACTTGGTAGGGTTTTCAGAAGGGTCTTGCATCAGTAATGGGAGAATAACTGGTCTTAGATGGAGCTCTCCTCTACACCTAACAAATCATAAAAGCAAGATCTGAAAGGATTATACTGTCTCCAACCATCTCAACTGTACCCCAGAACAAAGCTCAAGAATATTTATAGGAATACGAAAATACCCAGTGCCCAACTAGGTAAAATTTACCGTGTCTGGCATCCAATAAAAGATTACCAGGCATGCAAGGAATGCAGGAGAGTATTGCCCATAATGAGAAAAATCAATTGATTGAAACTGACACAGATATTAGAATCAGCAATAAAGAACATTTAAAAAGTTATTATTGGGCCAAGCCCATGGCGCACTTGGGAGAGTGCGGCGCTGGGAGTGCAGCGACACTCCCGTCGCGGGTTCGGATCCTATATAGGGATGACCGGTGCACTCACAGCGCTCACTGGCTGAGCACGGTGCGGCCGATCTCAAAAACGACAAAAAATAAAATAAATAAATAAAATAAAATAAAAAGTTATTATTACAACAGAATTCCATGTGTTCAAAAGAAAGAAGAGGCATAGAAGATACAAAAAAGAACAAAGTTGAACTTACAGAGATTAACATTACAGTGTGTGAAGTGAAGACTACACTGGGTGTGATCCACAACAGACTGGAATTGTAGAAGAAAAGATTTGTGAACTTGAAGATACAGCTACAAAAACCACCCAAAATGAAACACTGAGAGAAAAAAGAATAAAAAAAAAAAAAAAGGAAGGCAAAAAAATAAAGGAAGGAAGAGAGAAGGAAGGAAAGGAATCAGTGAATAATGGGACAACTTCAAGTAGCCTAATATGAGGGGTCTTCAAAAAGTTCATGGAAAGGTTCACATTATCTTTTAATTTCACTTTTTTTTTTGTCTTTTTCGTGACGGGTAAGGGGATCGCAACCCTTGGTGTGGTGTCGCCCACACCACGCTCAGCCAGTGAGCACACCGGCCATTCCTATGTAGGATCCGAACCCGCGGCGGGAGTGTCGCTGCGCTACCAGCACTGCACTCTCTTGAGTGCGCCATGGGCTCGGCCCTAATTTCACTTTTTTACAAACTTTTAAAAGTACCCTCATATGTGGGTAACAGATAGGAGAGGCTATGACAGAAAAATTGTTGGAAGAAACAATGGCTGAAAAATTTCCACGCGACACTGAGGGTTGCGATCCGTTGCCAGTCACGAAAAAAGACAAAAAAAAAAAAAAAATTTCCAAATTTGATGAAAACTGTAAACCTACAGATGCAAGAAGCTCAGTGAACCCTGAACAAGAAACACAAAGCAAACAAAACCACGTCACATCTTAATCAAATAGCTCAAACCAGTAATAAGGAGAAAACCTTAAAAGCAGCCAGGGAAAAGACATGTTTGTATGGAGAAATAAAGATAAGGATGACAGCAGATTCCTTGTCAGAAACAATGTAAACAAGAAGACAGTGGAGCTACATCTCTAAAGTACTGAAAGATAAACTAGAATTGTATATCTGGGAAACATATCTACCAAAATGAAAGTAAAGTCAAGATATTTCCAGACATACAGAAGCTAAAAGAGTTTACCAACAGCAAATCTGTACTACAAAAAATGTTAAAGATTAAGTCCTTCAGGCAGAAGGAAAGTGAACCAGATGGAAATCTGGGTCTACAGGAAGGAATGAGAAAAACCAGAAATGGTCATTATGTGGGTAAATAGATGATATTTTTTTCTCTTTATTAAATACTTGTTCAAAGATAACTGGTCATTTATACAAAAATAACAACAATGTGTTATGAAGTTTATTACATATATGAATGTAAAATGTGTGAAAACAATATATAAACATTGGGAGTGGAGAAAAGCAGTATACTATTGCAAAGTCCTTATATTATACATGAAGTAGTATGGTATTGCCTGAAAGTAACTAAGTTAAATATATGTATTATACACTTTTTTTTTTTTTTACTGACCGGTAACAGGATCACAACCCTCGGTGTCGTGCCTGTACCGGGGACCGGCAACGGAATCGCAACCCTCGGTGTTGCGCCTGCACCACGCTCAGCCAGTGAGCAGGAACCGGTCTCCACATGGGATCTGAACCCTTGGCGGGAGCGCCGCCGCGCTCCCAAGCAGCGCACTCTCCAGTGCGCCACCGGGCCAGCCCATATGTATTATACACTTTAAGTCAACTCTTCAAATAACAAAACAAAGAATTATAATTAATAAGCCAACAGAGAAGATAAAATCACAAAAAGTAATCAATCCAAAAAAGATAAAAATAGAGTGTAAAGGGAAAAAACATCTGGGCAAAAAAAAGAAAAAAAGTAAAATGGTATGTTTGAACCTGCTATGTCAATAATCACGTTCAAGGTGAATGGTATAAATGCTTCAGGTAAAAGGTAGAGATTGTTAGGTTGAAGATAAAAGACCCAACAATGTGTTGCCTACAAAAAGCACAACTTAAATATACACAGATAGGTTAAAAGTAAAAGGGTGGATAAAGACACACCATGTTACACTAGTCAAAAGAAAGTGAGGGCCGGCCCAGTGGCGCACTGCTACCGTGCACTGCTTGGGAGCGCGGCGGCGCTCCGCCGAGGGTTCAGATCCCACATACAGACCGGTTCCTGCTCACTGAGCAAGGTGCGGGCACAACACCGATGGTTGCGATTCCGTTGCCGGTCCCGGTCCGGTACGGGTGCGACACTGAGGGTTGCGATCCGTTGCCGGACACGAAAAAAGACAAAAAGGAAAAAAAAAAAAAAAAGAAAGTGAAAGCAAGTATATGTGTATTGCTATCACAGAAAGTAGATGTTACAGTAAAGACTATTACCAGGGATAAAGAAGGTAATTTCATAATTATGAGGGGTCAATTAAGTAAATGACATAAAAATCCTAAATGTTAATGCCTCTAATAACAAAGCTTCAAAATACATGAAGCAAAATTGATAGAAATGAAAGCAGAAATAGAAAAACCCACAATTATAGTCAGAGATTTCAATATACCACTCTCAATAATTGATAGAACAAGCAGACAAAAAATCAGCAAGGATATAGTAAACTTAAACAGCATTAATCATCAAAAAATTGACCTGATTGACATTTATAGACTATTCTACCCAAAACAGCATTCATATTCTTCACAAGTGCACACAAAACGTTTGCCAAAATAGACCATATATTGGGTCATAAAAGAAGTCTGAATAAATTTTAAATAATTTAATACATACAAAATATGGCCCTAGCCACATGGAATTAAGTTAGAATTCAATAACAGAAAGATTTCTGGAAAATCCTAAATAATTCATGGGTCAAAAAATAAATCAAAAGGGAAATCAGAAAGTATTTTGAACTGAATGAAAATGAAAACACAACATATCAAAATTTGCAGGATGCAGCTAAAGCAGTACTTAGGAGAAAATTTATAGCAATAAACTTCAATATTATAAAATAAATAACCGTACGTTCCACCTTAAGTAATTAGAAAAAGGAGAGCAAATTAAATCTAAAGTAAACAGAAGCAGGGAAATAATAAGAGCAAAATAGAAATTAAAATACAAAATAGAAAAACAGTTAGAAATCAATGATACTAAAAGCTGGTTGTTTTTCAGTGCAATTGATAACCTCCAGCCAGACTCGTCAGGAAAAAGAGAAAGAAGACATCAACAATACATATTAGGAACAAGAGAGGTGATATCATTAACGGGAGGATAAGGGAATATTAGGAACAAACTTATGCCAAAAAATTAAACAACTTAGATAAAATGAACAAGTATTCCTTGAGAGATACAAAATACTAAAGCTCACTCAAAAAGAAATAGATAACCTAAATAGCCCTATAACTATTAAAGAAATTGGCTTACTAGTAAAAATCTTCCTGCAAAGAAAACTCCAGGTCCAGATAAGCTTTGTATTGAATTCTATGAAACATTTAAGAGAAAAAATAATACCAATTCAACACAAAATTTTCCAGAAAATTGAAAACAGGAGAATTTTTTCCAACTCATTCTATAAGGTCAGCATTACCTTGATACCAAAATCAGACAAAGACCTTATAAGAAAAGAAGTTTGAGACCAATATCCTGCTGAACGGAGATGCAGAAATTCTACACAAAATTTTAGTGAATAGAAGCCAAGATAATTCACCAGGGAAAGAACAGTCTTTTTTTTCCCTTTTTGTCTTTTTTCGTGTCCGGCAACGGATCGCAACCCTCAGTGTCGCGCCTGTACCGGACCGGGACCGGCAATGGGATCACAACCCTCGGTGCTGTGCCCACACCTTGCTCAGCCAGTGAGTGGGAACCGGTCTGTATGTGGGATCCGAACCCTCGGTGGGAGCGCCACCGCGCTCCCAAGCGGCGCACTGTAGCAGTGCGCCACCGGGCCGGCCCCAGAACAGTCTTTTTAACAAATGGTATGGGGACAACTGGATCCACATGCAAAGAACATAGCCAGACCCCTACCTCACACCATGCACAAAGATGAACTCCAAATGGATCATGGCCCTAAACATAATAGCCAACAAAATAAAATTCTTAAAAGAAAACATAAAAAGAAATCCTCATGACCCTGGGATAGGCAAAGTCTTCTTAGATATGACACCCAAAGTAGCAAATTGAAAAACAGACAAATTGGGCTACAGCAAAATATAAAACCTGTGTTTCAATAGACACCATCAAGAGACTGTAAGACAGGCCACAAAATGTGAGAAGATATTTGCAAATCTGATTTCTAAGAGATTTGTCATCAGAATATATAAATAACTCTTAATAAGTCATAATAAAAAGATAAGTAATCCAATTTTTTTTTTCTTTCCCTTTTTGTCTTTTTTCGTGACCGGCAATGGGATCGCAACCCTCGGTGCTGCGCCCGCACCTCACTCACTGAGCGGCCGGTCTGTACATGGGATCCGAACCCTCGGCGGGAGCGCTGCCGTGCTCTCAAGCAGCGCACTGTAGCAGTGCGCCACCAGGCCGGCCCTAAGTAATCCAATTTTTAAAAAGCCAAAGCATCTGAATAGATGTTTCTACAAGAAAGATACACAAATGGCCAATGAGCACATGAAAAGGTGTTCCACATCATTAGCCTTGCAAATCAAAGCCACAATAAGACACCACTTCACATCCCCAGAGATGGCTACATCGGAAGGACAGATAATAACAAGAGCTGACGAGGACGTGGAGCGACTGGAGCCTCCGTTCATGCTGGTGGTGATGTGAAACAGTGTGACTGAGAGCAGGAAAGAAAACACATTCAGACTGAACAAGAAGAAGTAAAACTGTGCTTATTTACATACAACATGATCCTGTCTATAGAGAATCCTAAGGAATCCTCAGAAGAACTAGCAGAACTGATAAATGTGGAGTTCAGCAGAGTGAGAGGATATAAGATCGATATGTAAAAATCGATTGTAGTCTAGAAGTTTCTGAAATGAAGTTAGGAAAATTCCATTCACAATAGTATAAAAGGAATATAACAAATAAACTTATCCATAATTAGTGACAATTATATTTAATAAAAATTATAATTAAATATCTAATGAATTATTAATTATTATTAATAGACTTAACAAATATGTGCAAGACTTGTATCCCGAAAATAATGAAACACTGGTGAGAGAAAGTGAAGATCTACATAAACGGAGTGACGGTTTTGTGTTCATGAACTGGCAGACAGCGTGAAGACGGCAGTTCTCCCCAGGGATCCAGCGCAACCCCCATCAAAACCCCAACAGGCTTTGTTATTGCTGTTACAGAAATGGACATGCTGGTCCTAAAGTGTATATGGGAATGCAAAGGTCCCAGAATAGCCAAAACGATTTTGAAGAAGAACAAAATTGGAGGACTCTCCAATTTCAGAATGTACTAACAGCTACACTAATCAAGACAATGTGGTTCTGGCATAGACATATGAGGTCAGACACATCAATCAATGGAATAGAAGTGACAGTCCAGGGCCGGCCCCGTGGCTCACTCGGGAGAGTGTGGCGCTGGTAGTGCTGAGGCCACAGGTTTGGATCCTATACAGGGATGGCCGGTGTGCTCATGGGCTGAGCGTGGTGCTGACAACACCGTGCCGAGGGTTACGATAAAAAAAACCAGAAGTGACAGTCCAGACATAAATCCTCACCCTTATGGTTAACTGACTTTCGACCAACTTGCCCAGGCAATTTGATGGGGAAGGACAGTCTTTTCAACAGTGCTGGGAGAACTGGACATCCACATGCATAAAAGGTGAATTTAGATCTTTATCTTATCCATAAAAATTGACCCCAAATGGATCACAGCTCTAACTGTAAGAGCTAAAACTATAAAACTTCTAGAAGAAAATAGGAGAAAATCTTTGTGAACTTGGGTTAGGCAAAGAATTCTTAGATACAGTACCAAAACCATGACCCATAAAAGAAGACTTCATCAAAATTAAAAACTTTTGCTATTCAAAAGACAGCATTGACGGGCCAGTCCCGTGGCTCACTCGGGAGAGTGCAGCGCTGGTAGCGCTGAGGCCGCGGGTTCGGATCCTATATGGGGATGGCCGGTGCGCTCACTGGCTGAGCGTGGTGCAGACAGCACCGAGCCATGGGTTATGATCCCCTTACCGGTCAAACAAACAAACAAAAAAGATAGCATTGAGAAAATAAAAAAACTACAGACTGAAAGAAAACATTTCCAAAGATATATCTGATAAAGGACTTGTATCCAGAATACATAAAGCACTCATAAAAAAAAGACAAACAACCCAATTTTTAAAAAATGGGTAAAATATTTGAACAGACATTTCTCCAAAGAAGATATACAGATAACCAGTAGGCACACGAAAAGCTGCTCAGCATCACTAATCATTAGGGAAACGTGAGTCGAAACCACAAGGAGACACCACTTCACACCCACACGATGGCTCCCACCCACAGGACGGAGAAGCACGTGGGGAACAGCCTCGCACACCGCTAGTGGACGGCAAAATGCTGCAGCCATTTCGGAAAACAGTTTGGCAGTTTCTTTAAAAGTTTAAACATGAGTCTATCCTATGATCCGGTAACTCCGCTCATAGGTACATACCCAGGAGAAATGAAAACATGTTCACAAAATCACTTGCACAAATGCTCACTGGCACTCCTCATAGTAGCCCCAAGTGCAAGCCTCTCAAATGCCCATCAGCTGATGAACAGGGGAGAGGATGCGGCCTGTCACAACACCGGAACAGCATTCCCCGGCACACGCCGCAGCAGGGACGGGCCTCAGAAACAGGACGCAGGTGGGAGAAGAGAGCGAAAGACCCCCGCTGCATCCCTACGTGTACATGGAATGCCCAGAAAAGGCAAATGGACAGACAGAAAGCGAGCGGGTAGCTGCCAGGGGTCTTTCTGGGGTGACAGAAGTGTCCAAAAGGCAACCGCAGTGCGTGTTGGCTGCCCACATCTATACCCTTGTTCAAAATCATTGAATTACTTCCTACAGATTAATTTTATGGTATGTAAATGATGCCTCGATCACGTTGTTAAAGTAAGCTCATTGTGACTAGATACATGTGACAGAGGCCACACATCACGGCTCCTCATTAAAGCAGGTGCACTCAGTGAACTGCTGTGTACTCAGTGTCTTGGGCACGCTCCCTGCCTTGACTGGGACCTCTGCACAGTCCAGCTCATGGGATGGGAAGGGCTTTGGGATGTCAGCTGGTACCTCCTTCTGCATTGTGGCAGGGGGATTAGGTTACCTAAAAGGGAAACTGTAAATCTGTCCTTCCTTGATGACCCCAAAAAGGACAATGAGAAGCCCTCCCCTTTCCCAGCTCAGCCACTGCCCTGCCCTGACCTGCTCAGCCAGGCCCACAGCGTCTCACCATCCTCCGCATTCTGCATGACGAGCTGACCGCAGGTGAGGCAGGGCCTGCACATGCACTCCACACACGCACACACATCACACACACACGCCCTTGGATCACACGCACACACACACACACACACACACACACGTGCACATGCACATGCACACACAGTTGCCCCCACCAGCTGGAGGGCTTTTTTTTATTTTAAAGATGACCGGTAAGGGGATCTCAACCCTTGGCTTGGTGTTGTCAGCACCACGCTCACCCAGTGAGCCAACCGGCCATCCCGATATAGGATCCAAACCCGTGGCCTTGGTGTTATCAGCACCACACTCTCCCGAGTGAGCCACGGGCCGGCCCTTGGAGGGCTTGTCTGACCACTGCCCCTTCCACAAAGCTCTGGCAGCAGGGACTTAGGCAGAGTCACCTCTGTGCATCAGGGGCCACCCCAGCCCCTTTCTGCACCGTCCCTGCAGGATAGACCCGATGCCTGTTTATCTGTTGGGAAAGTTAGGTCGTTGTCCCGGAGAAGCTTACCGATGGCAACTTCCCCATTGTCCTGCCATAGCTGAACGTTCACCGTGAAGGCAGATCCTTGCACCACTTCCATTACCTCAGGACCTAAAATCACCATCCTCGTGGCTCGCGCTGGAAGAGAGCAGAGCACGGCTTTAGGTGGTGGTTGGGATGGCCATGCCACGGCTTGCACCAGAAGCAAGAGCCCAGGCATCGTCCTCTCCTGCCTGATTGGAGGGGCTCCTGAGGGACACCCCCAGAGCTGTGGGCCTTCCCAGTGCAGCACAGAGGAAGGGGCTTGGTGTGACAGTTGCCAGCAAAGCACATGCCTGGAAAGGCTCAAATCTCCATACGAGCCACCGTTTGGAGAAGTGTCTGGGCAATAATTAAAACAGATCATCACCCCTGTCGGGAAGGCCAGCTGTAATAATTTAGAACAATCTATCTCAGAACTGGATTGATTGTATGACATAGACACAAAGGTCCACCGAGTGTTGAAGTGCAGTGAGCAGCACAGCAGTCCTCAGGTTTGTATGCACATGGAATGTTCTGGCACGTCTTCCACCGATGGGACTCAGGGCCCGCACTCCCTGCATCTGAGTCAGTGCCCTGCTGGATGCGGGGCTGCTGGGAGTGGGTCTGGCAAGGGTGGTCAAGGCCGCCCTGTCCACTAGGACCTGTGGGGCGTTGCTGTGGTCTGGGCAGCTGGAGATGGCATTTCTACACAGTGTCCCACTGCCCCCAACTCCCCCATATCCAGTGAACTATGGCAAAGCACAGCAGAGGGGCTTTAAAAGCAAATGCTGGGAAGAGGCTAAGGATTTCAGGGAACTTGAACCACAGGCCACCGTGGTCATGTCACAGTGTAGAGAGCTTGGGGGAGCCAGATGGAGGCCACTTGGGGGGCAGTGCAGCCATGACCAGGCTACCCAGATGTTCAGGCCCCCATGGCTGGGAGGACTCTGTGGCTGGGATGTCCCCATGGCTGGGATGTTCCTGTGGCTGGAAGGCCCCTGTCGCTGGGAGACCCCCACGGCTGGGATGTCCCCATGGTTGGGAGGTCCTGTGGCTGGGACCCTGTCCACAGCAGGAACACTTGAATCCAAGGTCTGCCTCAGGACCTCTGCATGTTCAGAAGCCCTTCTGAGATTAAATTAGGACACATTTTTTCTGAAAGGGCATAGGACTTTAGATTCTGCTTCATCCCAGCCCCTCCCTGACATGCTCCTGGTCCAACACCTCCCATGTTACTGCCCGAGGTCAGGGCCACCTGAGAGAGACATGACCCCTACAATGGACCTCAAAAGGTCCACAGGTAGGCCAGGGACACCTACCCACTGGGTGGCCATTGATCCACAGCCCGCAGTAGACGACCCCTGAACTGTGGGCCAGGCTGCCCAGTCCACTGAAGACATCGCCGTGCCACTGTCCCTGCAGAGAGAACAGCACGGCCTTAGACGGGGTGGCCACGGGGACTCAGCAGGTCCCCGCACAGCACCGCAGCTCCCTGAGGCTCCTGCGGGGGCCAGGGACCAAGGGCTGCTAGAATGTGGTTACATTGTCCTGAGGTCCACAGCCTTCCTCTGGTGGTGGGAAATTACATTTTATTAGAATGCAGACCAGTTTGCTTTGCAAATATACTCCCCTTTGAATTTTAACGATGCCAAGAAGTACAGGAACAATGGCACCACACACAAAATGCAAACGAAACGCCGTCTCGACGGGCACGCTTTCAGCACAGACCCTAATGCAGAGATGCAGCGTTTGTGCGGTGGCGGGTCACAAGGAGGCCTGAACCTCCAATAATGTACTGCAATAGCGTTACATTAGCTGCCACGATTGTGCTGTTACCCAGTTCATTTACAAATGAAAAGGCCCATTAAAAAACACAGTTTGAACACATGCTCCTGCACACTGGAGGGAAGACCTGCTCACTCCACACCCCAGCTCTGCCTCCTCATAACAAGCTTGGCTTTCTAACCATCCACAAAACAAAGAGTGGAAAAATAATGTGAAATAGCAGGAAGTTTATTTTCCTGGAAAATTTCAAGGTCATAATGGTATTTTATTTGACTATGAATTACTTCTATTAGAAGAGAAATTAACCAGAGGCACGACCGGGCTCCAGTCACTCTTCTGCAGAAATCGATTGGCTCTGGCTGCCCTGCTCTGCCCTCCTGGAGTGTCCTTCCCAGTGGACAGTGCTGCTTTCTGTCCCAGGCCTCTCCAGGACCTCGGACCCCTGGGACACGCACCACGGACTTGGGGAAGAAACCCAGGACACTAAAGGAAGCGCAGCTGAGGGTCAGGGGCCTGAGAGTGGCAATAGACCAAGGAGAAGTAGATGGGGCGGACCCCTGGGACACGCACCACGGACTTGGGGAAGAAACCCAGGACACTAAAGGAAGCGCAGGTGAGGGTCAGGGGCCTGAGAGTGGCAATAGACCAAGGAGAAGTAGATGGGGAAGAGCGCTGTCAGGCCTGCAGGGGAGGCCACAGCTGTGCACAGACCAGGGCCCAGGCAGACGGCCCAGAAGGCTGCAGCCCTAAGGGGCTTGGACACCCCAAAGCCTGGGAAAAAAAGAGCTTTCCACATGCAGTTTGGAACACACGGCCACTGTGCACGAGAGGCTTGGGGAGATGAATTGCGTTGAGAGAGGGCAGTCTGGAGAGGAAGCTCCAGGTCCAGGCCACGTCAGCAGAGGGCAGGCGGCTCACAGCTGCTGGCCCCCAGCACAGCTCCTGCCTGCAGACCAGAGACAATGAGAGACAACTGGGAACTTGTGTGGGCACTTAGCAGCAGTGATGAAACGACAGCTCCCAACTTCAGGAGAGGCCGGGCTGCCCCAGGTGGGCAGATGCACGGCTGGCCATCCTGGCACAGGCCCTTTTGGGATTTAGACGGGGCCCTTACCCCTGAGAGTCACCCACGTCACCCCTGTGGGAGGTTTTCGTGGGCCACAAGGGCAGTCTCAACCCTGCAGCAGAGAACCTGAGATCTGAGCCCAGTGCTGAAACTTGCACCTCCCTGAGGCCATGTGCAGATGCATTCCTGGAATGCTCAGCAGCCAGCAGTCGGTGGACATCGTCCTGTTCCACCCACCATGCCATTGCCCTGGTCTCCCTGGTCTCCCCTTGCCCAAAGTCCTCTGGTGAGAGGAGCTGTGGTTCATTATGCCCGCTGGGAGCCCTGAGCAAGACACCACCTGCACTTACAATACAGTCCTTTCCTGTCTGTGCAGGTCATGTCCTGCAGACATGGACACGAGGTCCCCAGAGCCAGGCCACGAGCCAAGGCCCCAGGTTCTGGGATTTGGAGGCCTGGAATTGGCTCCAGAGCTCACAGGCTGCACTGACCATTGCCCAGTGCAACCTGGGAGCTGTACCATTTGGAGGCCTGGAGGTGCCCCACGCCTGCACATGGGACCTCACCTCGGTCCCTGAAGCCCCAGCCTTTGCATTTCATTGGCACCTCCCTAGTGGCCTTCCTGTCTCCTTCCTGGGACCGTCATCCTCGCTTCTAGTCTTGTTCATATTGGGATACTTCTGCAGGGGGACAACAGCTCACCTGCTGGGCTCTTGATACACACTCCTCAATGCCACTGGGAGGCTCCACTCAGCACGTGGCCAAAAGGCACTTCCCATGGTCCTGGGACCCACATCACAGTCCGTAATGAGAATGGTGATTTCTCTTCTCTATTCACCCTTCCCACCCACTCTGCCCACCTGAAAGCACTAGAAAGAAGGAACGTGGGGCCGCAGGGGCAGGTCTGGGCACAGGTGACCACGTGCTTGTCCATGAACTCAGACACATGCAGGTTCTTACATGTACAGAGTTGCAGAGAGGGCTGCGCAGCCTGTGTCTGCATCCACGTGTGATGCGTGGCCAGGGCTTGCTGTGGAGGCGCTGCCAGTCCTCACCCGCAGTCTTCACCACCGTTATTGGGGTGGGCGTCTGCTCAGTTGCACCCCTGGGATCCGAGCCCACATGACGGTTCTGGGGGGCCGGACACTCATGACTTTAATGCAGCGCTGGATCGGCGCGGATATGCATGAGAGAGCAGGGCCACGAGTCCACAGCGTAGTCTTGTCTAATGGATGTTGTAAATCAACGTGTGAACCTTCTGTCATCTCTGTCAGGTGACGTGCACCTGAACAAATACGTATTAATGTCTCCACCCAGGGTGTCAGGGAAGGCTCTGCACCATACCTGCAGATGACACCCTTGTACGGTGGCCCTGCGGTCACAGCACAGCACCTGAGGGGGAGGCTGGGGGAGGGCTGGCCCGACTCGGGAGCCGGGAGCCCTGGAGAAGCCACTTCCCACCTGGACTCGGGCTCCTTGGTGTCCAGGGACCACCCAGCCATGATGCCCAGCATGGGGGTCCTACGTGTAGGAGCCGCAGTCACAGGGAGGCTGGAGACCAGGGACAGCGGTTTACACAAACTCCCGGGGTGGATGCCAACTGCTCCCCTTTCTCCTCCCTGTCCAACCACGAACTGTGCCCAGGTGAGGTCGTGTGTGTGTGGGGGGACATGGCCAGCAGAAGAAGGGCCATGAGCAGCCCACATCCACACCCAAAACAAAGATTGAGGTGAACAGGGGCTCCCACACAGGGAAGTGGCCACGCAGGATGACGGTGGAGCACCTCAGGTCCTGAGGGTGACACTGGCACTGGGGCTGGTGGGGGATGGGCTGGGCATGGCTGGGCCCTCCCATCCCTGCCCTGCTTTGCCCCTGGCTGCAGACCACATTCATGACATGGCCGGGGCCCCGGTGGGCTGTCTTCTTAACTCATGGTGGCCGAGGCTGAGCACCTCCAGCTCCCGAGCGCACCAGGACCCTGGCATGTCGGGTAACATCCTCGTTGATACTCTGACAAGCACAGAGTTGCTTGTGGTGACAGGGACTCCTTTAGCGCCATCCTATGAGTGAATCGTCTGAGTAAACGGGAAGAAATAAGTGCTTGACTCCTTTTTCACTGCAGGAAGTGCTTTCCGTTATCGGTGCTGGTTTTCTTTCTATGCATCACTGGAAGTGCCTCCGTGGCTGCGACGTCCCCAGCACAGGCTGACTTTCCATCTGGGTCGGAAGCCCACCCGCCCCTGGCATCATCGGGCATTTCTCTGCCTCTGGCCCTCTTAGGGATGCCAGGGTCTGGCTAACCATGCCAGGAAGAGCCCAGTGGGTGGGGGGTGAATGACAGGGGCTCCAGGCTGTTTTTCCCAGTGTTGGATTCAATGTATTTACAGCCTGGGGGAAATAACTCTCCCTCACTCTTGCCAAACCTTAGATCTGAGGCAGGTGAGGTCACGGCTTCGTGCATTAGGCGGGGGGATCTGGGGACCAGCCGCCCAGTCCCCCTGGCCATGTCACACATCAGGAGCCAGCCCTGACCCTCCTGCCTGGGCCCTGCGACTGTTGAGGGAGCTGGGGACTCCAGCTGGCAGGGATGGGCTGCCCAGGGCATGCTGGTGGGATGGCTGCTCCTCCCTTTCGGTCCACGAGGACAGGCTGTTCCCCTCTCTTAACAGTTAACAGCAGGGTCTGGAGGGTGCTGCCCTTGACCTCCTTGATCCAGGTCGTAAGTTCCTCAGATTTCAGAGTGTGACTGTGAGGAGCTGCTCTCACATCCATTGGCATCTGAGCCCAGAGAGAGCAGCGGGCCCTGCACCAGTGCAGCCCTAAAGGTTCCAGCGTGGCTCCAGCAGCCAGACGCCACACGCCTGCCCCAGGGTGGTGAGGGTCAATGCGGAGGGAGCTAGCCGACTTACCTAAAGGCCACCACTGGGCACATACACTCAAATGCCCCAAATTCTTCTCACGGTTCTTCTGTGTTTAATGCACCCCTGTGGTCACCAGCCCCACCTTCCTGGCCCGAGGACAGCGGGCATGGGGACTTGGATGGCTGCAGAGCCCTGTCTTCATCTGCCCTGTGATGTGAAGGCCCCTGTGCCCCTCTGGGCCAGCATTCCTGCAGACGCCCAGGTAAGGAGAGGGGAGGCTGGGGATCGCCAGCAGGAGAAGACGCCCATATGGCTGCCACCTGCTCTGTGTGGTAAGCAGGTGCACCAAACAGCAGGTCTCCTTTGGGAAAGCCAACACGTGAGGTGCAGCCAACACTCGGGTTGCTGCCCCAGGGACCACACCACCGCTGACAGGGTAGAGACGCTCTGACGTGCGAACACACACTGCTTCATCAAACACCGTGAGCCGGCTCCTGCTCCACCGCGCCATCCTCTTCTCCATGGTGCGCGGTTTCGGGCTCCCACTGAGGATTCCCCACAGGATGCTGCTCTGTGGTGGCATCACCTGGCCCTCCCACATCCCAGGGAGGTCAATTCAGCAAAATGCAAACAGGAACACTGAGGACAAAGCCAGCAAGGAACCTCAGAGGCTGCCGGGGGGGAGGGGGATGCTCTCAGGCCCCACGACGGACCTGTTTCAACTACTTGTCACCAAACTTGACCGTGTGGTTTCAGTCACTATAGAAGGGGAAACATTTTTGGCTTTGGGATACACCGGTTTTTTTTTTCTGACAGAAGAAGCTAGAACACATTGATTTTCAGAAGAAATTTTTTTCTAGAACTAATTTTTAAAAAATAACCTTTAAAGCTCTGCATTGAGGAATACTGGCCACAGGCAGGATGAAAGGTTTGCAAGACACAGCGGCTGCAAGGACAGAGAATTCCCAGCCTCCAGACACAGGATGCATTCCCTGGAGGTCTCTGCACAGTCCCGAGCATGCCTTCGGGAACTGCTGATTTCCCCTGGAACGTCTCTTTCCCCGAGGATGGATCTTTTCTACTGGACCAGAGAATCTGGGTGGGGGTAAGGGATGGCCCAGGGCAGACTCTGATGTCAATAAAAGGCTGACACCGAAAACGACACCTGTGGAAAGACTCCCGACTTTCCAGTCTTGTCAGAAAGTAAAATTACCTCGGAATAAATGAAAAGCACACTGGTGGTGTGAACAGGGGAAAGCCTGCGTCTGCTCTGCTCCCACAGCACAGTCGTCAACACAGACTTCTGTGACTGGGTGTGTGGGGTTTCCTCCCACACCGAGCAAGCGATCAGTTCTGTGCAGACACCACCTGGGTGTCCTCTTAATTCAAATCTGTTTAGACGCTATCTGGAGATAGTGTCAGATCCCACAAGTTAAGGGCTCAGTTCTCAAGACTGCCCCTACTTTAGATGCCAGTCACAAGTCTAGGCCTCTGGAACTTCTGACCAACCAGCGGTATATCGGGGTTCCCACAACGCTCCCCTCCTCCTCCAGTTTGATTAATTTGCTGGACTGGCTCATAGAACTCAGGGAAACACATTTACCAGTTAGTTACAAAGTATATGACAAAGGATACAGATGAAGAGACACACGGGTGAGGTATGGGGGAGGGGCACGGAGGCACCACCCTCCAGGAACCTCCACCTGGTTGGCTGTCTGGAATCTCTCTGCACCCAGGCCTCTTGGGTTTTCATGGAGGCTTCATTACATAGGCACGGTTGACTAAATCACTGGCAACTGGTGATCATCTTAACCTTCAACCCCTCTCCCCTCCCTGGAGGTCCCAACCCTCTAAGCCTGCCTTGGTCTTTCCTGTGACCAGCCCCCATCCTGAACCTATCTAGTAGCTGCCAGTTGTCAACTCATTAGCATACGGAAAGACGTCATTTTGGAGATTCTAAGGATTTTAGGCGTTGTATGCCAGGAAACAGGGATGAAGACCAAACAGATGTTTCGCAATATCACATGGCGGGTCTGTGGTGGGAAAGGAGAGTGCAGCCTTCTGGAGCCAACTCAGCATAGAAGGAGGACAGGGAAGCTGCGTGGGGGACTTCACCAGGGAGAAGTCACAAGTCCAGACCCACCTGTGCACAGGAACTCCACGCAGCATGCAGTGAACAGCCTTCATGGGCGGGGCACCCAGGACAAGGGCGGCTGTAAGTGCTGGTGGCCCCGCCAAAGGGAACGAGGGTAACGTCAAAAAGACGGAGCGCCCAGACCACCACAGAAGTGACAAACCGAGCACGGAGCGAACACTGCGACTGCGAGGTTCGGGGTGGGCTAGTTACTGTATTTGACATTCGAGGTGGCTCACACTCATTCGGAGGGCCACAAGAAAACACGCAGAAAGTAACAAGTCTTGGCGAGGACGTGGAGAAACTGGGACCTCTTGCACTGCTGGTGGGATGGAAAATGGTGCGGCCGCTGTGGAAAACAGCCTGGCAGTTTAAAAAGTTAAACGTGGAATTACCACATGGTCCAACAATTCCACTCCTGGGTACATACCCAAACAGACATTTTCCCACCCAAGTTCACAGCAGCATTATTCACAATAGCTAAAAGCGAGAGGCAGCCCAACTGTCCGTGGACAGATGAGGGATGAACAGTGGAAGGCTGCTCAGCCGTAAAAAGGAAATCCTGACACCCGCTACCACAGGTCGAACCTCGAGGACATACGCTCAGTGAAATACGCCAGATACAAAAGGACAGATACTGTGATTCCACTCATATGAGTTCCCTACACCGTAGCCAAAATCATAGAGAGAAAGTAGAGCGGTGGGTGCCAGGGGCTGGGAGGGGATGCGGGGTTGGTGTTTAATGGGGACAGAGACTCAGTTTGAGAAGATGAAGAATTCTGGAGGTGGGTGGGGGTGACGGCTTCACAACAGTGTGAATGTGCTCAACGCCACTGGATGGTGCTCTGAAAAATGGTTAAAATGGCAACTTTCATATCATGTATATTTCACACAATAAAATTTTTTTAAAGAAGGCTAAACACTCGACTGGCGTCAACACTGGGAATGACTGTGCCCACACGCGAACCCTGTCAGATGCACAGCCCACCTGCCCTCTTTGGCCACTGGCGCCTCTCCCGCCTGATGCCTTCGCTGGTGACGGTTCACATGGAAGTTGGAGGCCAAGGAGGCGTTGGCGCAACAGAGCCCAGCGCTGAGGCTGGGAGCAGAAGATGGTGGTCAGCAGAGCTCGTGGGAGCCGCGCTGAGACCCTCTGCCTCTCCTCATTAATGACGAGCAAGGTGACAGACTTGGTAATTGTCTTTCTGGCACCAGCAAAAAACCTCTTGTTGCCTCTGAAGTGTGGTCTGGCGTCGCAGGTGAGCGCTACGTCTGAGGTCGTCCCATGGGCCCAGTCCTGGTCCCGACGCAGCCCGAGAGGCCCGGGCTGTCCTCTTGGCTTCAGGAGCCCTTCTCCATTCTCTGTCCACACTGGTCTAGGAAGGAGACATGCTTTTGTTTGATCACACCACAGCTGGCTTCAGACGATCGCTGCAGGGAGCGTGCAATTCAGTGACTGTGCTGTGTAGACGTGGGTCCTCTGGTCACTCCAGCCTGTCACACCACAGCTGGCTTCAGACGATCGCTGCAGGGAGCGTGCAATTCAGTGACTGTGCTGTCCTCTGGTCACTCCAGCCTATGGCTGCAGACGTGGGTCCTCTGGTCACTCCAGCCTGTGGCTGCAGATGTGAGCAGCTGCTTCAGTCCACACCTTCACTTGTCGACGTGGCCTAGAGTGCCCAGGTCCGAGGCCAAACCCAGCACAGAGGCCCAGGTGCTGCCCACCTGGGACACCACCCACCCAGGACACCACCCACCTGTGACACTGTGCCCAGGACACCCTGCCCCAGGTGCGCGCCGGGCTCCAGCTCCAGGGCCACGTGTTCAGACAGCACTCAGGGCCATGGCCTGCCGTGGGTGTGCAGACACAGCCTTGAGAAATGGTGCACAGATGGGCCCCAGATGGGCTCGAGCTGGGGTCAAGCACAGCGTTGAGCCTGAGTCCCTCAGAAGAGTGGGGTTGCCAAGCAGCAGGAGATGTGGTGACATAGGGATGGAGCAAAGACCTTTGAATAAATTCTCTGCAAAACTTGCTGTGAAATTCAAGGCTTCAGCACCAGGAGGAAAGACTGTCCCAATGAGAAGGCAACCCCAAGTAGATCAGACCTCCTGTCCTTGGGCCGGGAAGCCAGGGAGTTGCACTGGGAGGCTGCTTCCCCGGGAAGGCGCTCGGTGGTGACAGCATGTCGTTAGGATCTGCAGTCCCAGGCATTTCCTATTCAAACCCCTGCCCCCAAATTGTTGGGTGGGAGCTAACCATCTCTAGCTCTGGGGAGAAGACGCCTCTTCCACGGGGCCCCAGGGCCAGGCACGGGAGCCGTCAGCAGGGCTGGGCTGCCCCCTGGTGGAGACGCCATGGGCACTGCATTGTGTCAGCTGGGAGGCGGAAGGTGATGCATTCCCTGGTCCTGCCCCTCTGGGCAGGGCCACGATGTTCAGGCTTCAGAAGTGGGGGTACCGCAGGGGGCCCAACAGTGCTCAGACCACCAGGAAAGAGAAGATCACACACAGAGAAGATCTGGTGGCGGCCAGGGGACCTGTGGGACTGAATAGCGTCTGGGGACAGGGCTGTGCAGGGATGGGGGATAGGGGGAGGACAAAGACTTTTGTCATTTTGTGGAACTTGTCTCCCCAAGCCCTGCCCAGGCCGGTGGTGGGCATGGAACCCTTTGCCACAGCTGGGCTGACACTCCCACACTGAATGAGTCTCCTCTGAATCTCAAGGAAGGTAAGGATTGGTGTGTGGACTGGGGGTCCCATGCTGAGGCCAGAACACCTGGGGCCAAGTGCTACTCTGTCACATCCTGGTTGGAAGGCCACCCCAGGGCCTGCGAGTTCCTCCTGCACCGGGGTAGTTAGCTTCTTGCAGAAGAGCTCCTGCCATGTGCGCCCTGGGGTGCTTCCCCGCACCCAGCGGCTGCAGCCACGCCCTCTGCGGAGGCCTGGGCCTCAGGAGGGCTGAGCTCTTCCTCGTTCCAGAGGTCTGTTCTCTGCGGCCGTTGCTTTAATTTTCACATGAGGATCCTGGCAAGGATGTGCCCTGAACTGACGGGTAATTCTGCAACCCACATGGTTAGACGTTGCCTCTCTCCTCTCTCAGCAGCGTCAGCCCTGAGGCCACAAGGAACGAAGGTGCGTCAGGGTTCCCATGGCACTCCTCTGACCCCCTGGCTGTGACTTGAGCTGAGTGTTGGAAGGCCTAACCCTGGCGTTTCCTCCTGCTGGTGCTGCAGGATGCCGAGGTGAGCCCCCGCGCTAGCTGCGGTGGTCACACAGGGCAGCACCCACACCTTCACAACAGCACAGGGGATGGCCCGATGCGTTGCGAGGCCACTGCACACATGGGTGGCCGGCCTCCCACCTCTCACTGGCAAGCTCGGCCCTGTAGTCAGGCACAAGGACACTCCCGCCCCCCGCCCCAGGCCCATCTTTGAGGGGCTGCCTCTGGGACAACCCTCGCATTCGCTGTTCCCGTATTTCTTCTTTTATCCCTTTCAGTCATTAGCCACCTTTTCCTAGTTAAGAATTCTTTCCATTAAATTTTCCCCGTTGAAGTCACTGGTGTGGTGTATGTCTCCTGACTGCATCTGGAGCATGTCCCACTGTCCATCCGACACTCAGGCCAAAAATCCAGGCGGTGTCTCGATTCTTGTCTTGCTTCAGCCTTGACATCCAATCTGCCGATAAGTCTGGCAACTCTACCTTCAAACATCCTGGGTTTGCTCTTTGCACCCTCCTGCAGGCCTCCGCAGCCTTCTTCTGAAAGACAGCAGCACCCCCCTCCGCTCCACATAAGAGCCAGAGGGACCTTTCAGACAAGAGGCCAGCCCCTCATTGCCTCCCAAACAACTGCTCTGTGACCCCAAGGGCCCACGAGCTGGCCCTGCCTGGATCCCTGGCCTCGACTTCTCTCCACCCCCTTCACGCCATGCTCTGAGCCTCTGCCCGCGCTCTGCCCGCTGCTTGGAGTGCCCTTTGGTCCCCAAGTGGCCACTCCTCCTCATCACTCAGGCCTCAGCTCAGACAGCTACATTTCTGAGAGGCCTTCCCTGCCAACCCAACGGGTCTGGTGCTCTATTAACTTTATTTCTATTTTATTTACTTTTTGGCGGCTGGCTGGTATGGGGATCTGAACCTGTGACCTTTGTGTCACAGGGCTGTGTTCTACCCAACCGAGCTAACCCACCAGCCTCTGGCCCAGTGCTCTGAACATCCAGCTGTGTCCTCACAGGATGACAGGAACTGCCTGGGACACTAATTTGTGCTCTGTTTGGCTGTTGGCTCTGGGCACACAGGTCAGTGTCCAGTAAAAAAAAAAAATGAGGGATTTTGAGGGCCTGAAAAAGTCTTCCTATATGCCTAAATGTCCTCTGCCTACCTTCTAAGAGCCTGACATCCACTGTTAAAGCCCCAGGAGAGGGGGCACCTGTTGCAGAGACCAGGTGAATGAGGGCCGCAGCCTTGCTCATGAGGGGAGAAGGGGGTACTGTCACCTGCTCCCCACTTATCAAGGGGCCACCCTGACCCTAGGGCATTCCTCATTGAAATGCTTCACAGAGCAAGACCCATATCCTCCAAGAGGTGAATCTCATTTCCACAATGCGACAGGGTCATGGTCATTGGGTGGTTCCAGGAATCAGAAGAGCTGGATGCAAAGGCAGTGGGGCCAGGCATCAGCTGCGTCCCGGGAACTGAGTTACCCTCTTTGAGCCTCAGTTTTCTCATCAGTAAGACGGGAAGAGTCACAGTTTCTTCCTCACGGGTCTGCAGGAGACCACAATATGCCACCCCTCAGAGGCCTCTTTGGCCTAAGGATTACTTCCAGCAGGTTACTTGAGAAAAACTGCAGACACAGGAGAAGCTCTGAAAACAGAAACATCCCTTTTGTAAGAGAAACATATGTCTATAAAGAAACTCATTTGTGAGGGCGTCTCCTCTCTGGCCCGGGAAGAGAGGGTGAGAAGCTCTGAAAACAGAAACATCCCTTTTGTAAGAGAAACATATGTCTATAAAGAAACTCGTTTGTGAGGGCGTCTCCTCTCTGGCCCGGGAAGAGAGTGCGGGCTCTAAATCACTGGCGACCTGTCAACAGAGGCGGCACAGACTGAAAGCCGTGTCACACTGTACCAGTTCACCTGCTTTGCCTGGGCACCTTCCATTATCGGCTCCCAACTCCCTTCTTTGACTGGTTCGGCTGAAAAAGGTACGTGAGGCCCGAACTCAGAGCCCTTCTGAGGTGTGCTCATTTCGCCAGGCGTTGCCCATGCACACGCGAGGCACACGCGAGGCGCATGCGAGGCACATGCGCGGCACACGCGCAGCACACGCTGCTCACGGCTGCTTAGAACTCAGAGCCCTTCTGAGGTGTGCTCATTTCGCCAGGCGTTGCCCATGCACACGCGAGGCGCACGCGAGGCACATGCGCGGCACACGCGCAGCACACGCGCAGCACACGCTGCTCACGGCTGCTTGCTTCCTCTGTGAACCTGGCTTTCGGTTCCACCCCACCGAGAACCGTGAAGGGTAGAGGGAAACGTGTCTCCCCCACAGGCTGTCAAGGGAAGTGGAGGGCGGTAGGTGGAGAGGCTGCCCCCGCGTCTGCCACTGTGAGGACGCTGGCAGGGCGAGGCTCACTCAAGTGCCTGCAGCCCCCAGCCCGGCCGCAGACCCCCTCTGTGGAGACAGCAGTGCGAGTGCCTTTCTGGATACCTCGTATGTAGAGCCGTCAGCACAGCGCAGTATCCCGTGTCCCTGACGCTGGTCCCGAATCCAGTCACCTTCGTACTTGTCACTGTTCCTAGGGACATGAGTGCAGAGGCCGCCTTAGCCCGCAAAAGCAGGTGGCAACAGTGACTCAGACTGGCTTCTGTGACTGCTGTGGACCGCCAGCCGGGCTCAGCACGCACCACCGGGACCGAGGCAAAAATAGGCCCTGAACAGATGGCCCCAAGAGCTCCTGCGTTGCCAGGGGCTGGTGACAGGCGGCCGGTTCTGGTGGCAGTGGGGACGTGTCTGCCCGCCTGCCCCCACCCTTCATGGCAGGACCTGCTTTCTGGTGAATGCTGGCCCTGCTCAGGACGTGCTCAGCTCCTGCTACTCAAAATGGGAAACGATAAAGGAGAAGAAACAGAGCATGTGCATGTCCCTGTGGCAGACGTCGCCTGTGAGAATCCCCTCGACAATCAGAGCACAGGCGAAGACGTCGGACACGGGCCTGCAGGGGAGGGGCTCTGCTGGCTGGAGGCGTCCTGTCATCCTTGTTCAAGCCTGGACCAGCCCCTGCACTCCACTGTCTTACCAGCCTGACTCTCCCACAGGTTTTTTGGTGGGGGAAAGGGGGTTGATGTTTTTTCTACTAAATACACAATCAATTTCAATAAATAAGGGAGAAATTACAGAAAAACACCAAAAATACAGAATGTTCTTACATGATTGGGCACTGGAGGGGGGTATCCCAGCAGAGGCTGGAACTGGGGGGGTTTCTACAGTCAGTCCCACCCACACTCCCAGTCCCCCCTGCTGGTGGCCACCGCCTCCAAGGTGCATACTCACTTGAAGAGCATCTGCCCCCAGCCATGCCTTTTGTTGTTGTGGAATGAACCCTGGTACACTTGTCCCTCCTGGTCCACCAGGACCCCGTGTCCTGGCAAAGGAACCCAAAGAGACGGACTTTGTCCTGTGCCTCCAGCCAGGGATGGACCCACTCCCAGCCCCTCCCGCCTGCCAGAAAGAACTTCACCCACAACCCCTCCATCTGCCCCTCCATGGAGGAGAGGGTGCTGGCAAGGGGGTGCATTCAGGAAGAGGCTGGGGCTCAGCAGCCCCTCTCGGAGCCAGACTGTCCTTCTAGGCTGGGCTACACAGAGGCCCTGGGACTGTCCCATGCTGCCCGGGATGGGAATGGCATGTGTGATTAGGGACAGTGCTGGGGCCACTGCCAGGGTAGCCCGTGGGGTCTGTGAATGTGGCCCCTGGATCCAGATCTCAAAGGCTGGGGATGGGGGGAGACGCTATTGAAGGGAGCTCCTCAGCCCCAGCATTCAAGAACGAAAATGCTCTGCTGTCTGGTTGGGATAACACTGCTGTGCAATTAATGTCTAATGGCATGTTTGCTTTTAGGTTTTCAAGAACCTCCCTTGCTCCTGCTTCCT
This sequence comes from Galeopterus variegatus, assembly GCF_000696425.1. Classification (NCBI taxonomy): domain Eukaryota; kingdom Metazoa; phylum Chordata; class Mammalia; order Dermoptera; family Cynocephalidae; genus Galeopterus; species Galeopterus variegatus. Next base: position 243,588 of record NW_007727608.1, on the reverse strand, counting down.
AGCGAGAAAAGAGATGCTTGGCCTGAATTACCCACTCAAACTATGTTCAACTAAAAGGCCAGAGAAAAAATGGACAACATGGCTTCATTAAATTGTGTTGTATTCAGATTTTGGACAATTCAGAAATTCAAGGACACTTCTACTTCTTAATGCTAAGCAGACTGGAAGAAGAAAGGAAGTCGCATCTACAGGTGCAGGTGTTATAACTGGCTCAACCTGTTCCCGGTGTGGTGTTCTTACAGCCGCTGTGGCTCTGCTGCCTCCGGGCTGGGGCAGGGCCACGTGCCGGCTCCTGTCCTGCTGAACGGAGGAGTCCACTCCCCCCGAATCTCGCCTCCTGACTTGTGCTGGCCACAGAACATGGGGAAGTGACCGAGCTGTGGCCTCTCAAGGCCCTGCAGCTTCTCCCCCTGTGGAGGTCCTGAGACTGCCGGGCCTGTCAGAGCTGCTGTGGCTGCAGCCATGTAAGTGACCCCTATGAGATCACAGCCCACCCAGCAGAGCCAGGCCAAATGGCTGACCCCAGGATCAAATAAGGAACCAAAAAAAGGGAGGCCGTTGACGCACTCAGCTGCGTGTTCTCTTATGCAGCGTGGATACCCAAGCACCACAGGACACAGCAGCACGCGCAGTGCCCGAGGTGCTGTCTGCTCTGGACAAGGCCTAGTGGGGGAGAGGGCGCGACCCCCCACCCCCACCTTCCTTCCCAGCTACCGCAGTCGTTCTCAAACCTGAGCGGAATCAGATTCTATGCTTCCCCCAGAGCCCCCTGCCCGGCGGTCAGCACCGACAAGTCCCCAGGGGTGTCAGACCTTCCTTCATGCCATGGGAGACTGCCCCTTCGTAATATCCACCAGCTTTGTACTTCATGACTCCATGTCCTTGAGGCTCTCCCAGAACGAACTGTCCTGAGTAGGTGTTTCCTGGGTGCAGATCAGAAGAAGTGGGAAAAGAGGTGGCTCAGTGTCAGAGCTGTTTCCTGCATCCCCAGCGTGATGACCAGTGGTGGCTGCAGGTACCACTTCAGAGTGAATGGCAGCATCTCTTTGGTCTGGTTAATGAGGACAAAGGTCTCCCAGGGTGGCAGTCTGCGGGGTGAGCCTTCTCCCCGGGCTCTTTAAAAACCAACTGAAAGCTGAGCCTGAGAACCCACCACCCGTCTGCCTGTGAGAGTCTGAGGTTCCTGCAGACACCCCAGCACAACTGGCGTGGAGCAGTTTTCTCATCTGAAGACACAATGTAGCTGAAATAACTTTAAATAAAAAAGGAAACAATATAATTTCGGATTGATACATCTTTATCCCATCACAGAGTTTACGGGAAGCCAGAGTTGCTTGGATAGCTGAGCATAGAACCTCGACCAGGGGCCTCATGGGCATAAGGCCAGCCTGGCATGCTGCTGTTGTGAGACACATTAGGGGAACCAGGGACCCCTTGTTTACACACAGAGCCTTCTGTGTCCAGAAGCGAAGGACCAACGGAGGCCTGGGATGGTTTATGAAAAAGGAGATGACATGGCACCCATCTCCAGAGCTAACCTGACCAGGCCCAGTGCCGGCAGCCTTCTCCTGTGATCTCTCCATCCACAAACTCGCCTTCGTAGTAACTTCCATCTTTAAACAGCAGCTTCCCACGACCTGGTAAAAGAAATAGTAAAGTGAAGTCAAACAGCAGTTGGGAGTGAGGCTAATGAGCCCACGTGTGGTCTGGCTTACACAAACTCGCCTTCGTAGTAACTTCCATCTTTAAACAGCAGCTTCCCACGACCTGGTAAAAAAAATAGTAAAGTGAAGTCAAACAGCAGTTGGGAGTGAGGCTAATGAGCCCACGTGTGGTCTGGCTTGTTTCCGAGTGAAGAGCTTGGCTTCAAAATTCTCCGCTTCTTGTATTTGGCTCCATCACTTGACTTATGCGTATGGGCTCCTTGCAACCTCACCCGCGTACTCCACTTTCATTAAAAAAAAGTTTTCAAAACATCCCTGAGACATCCCTGAGCACCTGCTTTCTTGGTCACACGACTACAGAAGAATGAAAAGTGCAGAGGAGACACTGTCCCCAACCTCCTCAGAGGGGACACTCCGATCACGGCGCCTCTGTCACCGTGAGGACAGAGGAGAGAAGGTCTGGAGAACACACCAAAACACCGAAGAACACCTTTTAAAAAGGGGGAACGACCCTCTCCAGGCCAGGCTGGGACGACAGCGTGTTAAATATGAGCCTTCATGCCCAGCCTGGATGAAGGGAATCCTGGATATTAACACAAAAATGCGGAGCCTCTGTGTAGTAAACACACTCAATAAAAGTTAAAAGGTTAAAAGCACAGAATGCTCTGACAGTCAGCGCGTACGAGAAAATGCCAGAAGAACAAACCTACAGCGGACAAACGCGGGGAGAATACGTGGGCAGGATCCACCAAAGGCCGTGAAGCCGCGCGAGCGTAGACGCCGGAGCGTCCAGACCCCGGGAGGGTCGCCGCTGTCGCCGGGGAGCGCGCGGAGGGTGGCCCAGGCGGCTCCTAATTCAGACTTTCTTTGCACTGGGAATATCCGGTGAAGACGCGCTAGAGCTCCAGGGAGGTATTTCCAGGCTGCAGCCCCGGGACCGCCCGCCCAGCCTTGCCCCGGCGCGGGCTCCTCACCGTGTTTCCGTCCTCCCTTCCGCTCTCCTTCGTATCGAAAGAACGAGTTCGGGCTCACGTCGGGGCGCGGCCACGGCGCTGACCCCGGCAGACACCCGGGGCGGGGGCCG
>NW_007727608.1:236612-239559 GCF_000696425.1 Galeopterus variegatus | reverse complement strand
CGGTCGGCGGCGGCCGCAGTTGGGGGTGGGGGTGCCGCCGCCTCGCCCTCCGCCCCGTCCGGGCCCGAGTGTCCGCAGGGTCTGGTCAGAGCCTCTGCTCGAAGGTGCTTTCGTAACACTCCGAACTGAGGCGGTCAGACCGCAGGCTCCGGGCCGGTGGTCCCGCCGCTACAGCGCGGTGTGCGTCCCCCGGTATCCCAGCGCAGAGGGACGCTCGAGGCCTGCTCTCCGTCCTTAGCCGGGCTGCGTTTCGCCGCACAGTAGGCTGGACTCCCACGGGCGTGTGCGCCGGGCGGCCGGAGGTCAGGGGGTCTGGAGGGTATTTCAGGGAAGGGAACAGCACCAGGGGCCTGAGGTGTGGCGCACGGGACCCGGGGCTTTCCTTTTCCGGGAGGGATTGGGGGACGTGTGTGAAGGGGAGGTCAAGGCAGCCAAACCTCGATGGCCCCAGACGCGGGCGGAGGACCGCGGAGACGTGAGCGGATGGGCGCTGGCACGAGGCGCACACAGCTGTGCGGATTGTTGCCCGCACGGTACTCGTGGTCTGTGCTCCGGGTGGCTTCATCTGCTTTTCGCTTTGTTTTCTTTGGGATTGAGCATGAAGCAGTTGCATTCCACAGGTGACTCTGGAGCAGGCACTGCCAGGCGGTAGGGCCCTTCCTGGAACCAGACAGGGGCCTCCGTCTCCGTCAGTGGCCTGCATTCTAATAGACGAAATTGAGAAACACACCAGAAAGGTATCAGAAAGCAGTCGTGACATAAAATAAAAACAGGATGATGCGATGTAAGGGTCTGGTGGTCGGTTTGGACAGTGACAGCCTCTCTGAAGAGGTGGCCTTAAACTGAGCAGAGGGAAGAGGACTGCAAACAGGACAGCTGTGTGAGGGCCGGCCCTCATCCAGGAACAGGTCGGACGTGTTTGAGGTGGCACACGCCCTCCATGCCAGGCTAACTCTGGTTAACTCTCCAGAAGAGCCTTTGAGGAAGGCAGGGCAGGGTGCCGCTGCCCAGGTGACAGGCTGGAGTTGGAGGCGCTCTGAAACAGCTCACCCAGGCCATGCCTAGAAGGTGGCAGAACTGGGGTCTGTTTGACTCCAAAGTTCACACTCTTGATCCTGCTGGGCTGCCTCTTGTGGTGTTCGTGCTGGTGAGTTTAATGAAGAGATAGAGCTGTGTAGTAATGCGTGTGTGAGGTGTGTCAGATAACCAGAAGTCGGCTGATGCATTTTTGGTAGGTTTTCCACCTATGCAGTAGAAGAGTAAGAAGTTTTAAGTGCTCAGCTCTGCTTAGAGCACAGACTTTAATAGGATAGCCAAGTATTTTCTTTCTAATATTACTCTTACCACTTCAATTAAGGTAAAAGTGTTTTAATGGTAAACACGTTGGTCTGAGTAAGATAGAGGAAAAGTTGTATGGGACCTTGGGATGAAGAATATGACTGAGGTAGTTTTCTGCCTGGCCTGGCTTTGACTTAAATAGGGTGGCCATTCTAGGTAACGAATGGAATTCTCTCCAGTTGAATGTACCTCCCGAAAAGGGGGTGAGGAAGACCTGGGGGCCATAATTTGGCTCTTCAGTTAAATTGTGTATCTTTATGGGGCTCTCATGAGACCAAAGGGCATTTCTTGGTCTCCTCTGGAGTTCCTGGCACTCTGCTGGATGGATCCAGGAAGTGGAGTCATAGAATCAGGTTCATGCTTCTTAATACAGACTTGATGATGTGGCATAGTGGAACTACTCAGGGTTTATATTTAAGTTGTAATGAGAAAGTTTATCGAGTTGAGACCCAGGATCACATGATGTAGCCTGCTTCCATTTCAAAAGGAGGATTTTCTAAATGCCCACAGTGAGGATGTGATTTAGAAGGTGTTGGTCTCAGGCAGGTTCAGGGTCCACTTCCAGCCCCACTGAACAGTCCAATGAACTGGGGCAACTCTTTAGCCTTCGTGAGCCTCAGTTTTCTCATCTATAAATGGGAACAGTAAGACAAACCTCAAGAGTTGCTGTGGAATGATGTCTGTGCCTTCTTGTCCGGCATTTAATAGAACCTCATTTTATAGGAAACTGAGGCTGGCTGAATGGTCAAAGGGTTTTCCAAAAATCTAACAGCTACTCAGCACAGGTGGGACTTAAAATGAGACTTGAAACCGGAGTGTGTTTCTTCTGTTCACCACTCTGTCATGGAAGCAGAAGGGTTTGGGAATGTGCCACACTCACATTTGGAGGTGATGGTGGGCTTTGTCCCTGGCATCTTCCCTAGCTTAGGGGCCCACAAGTGTCTCATCTTTAAAGTAGGAGTGACAGCTGGAAGGTCCTTGTTACTCAGCAGTGCTTTCCCAAAGAATGGTGAGTCCTCTGAGTCCTTCCTGTCTCAGGAATATGGTGGTGCATGTTCAGTTGACGAGCCAGGGATCAGGCTGCACTCTAGGCCTGCTCAGGGACAGAGCTGTTGCATGACCTTGGACATGTGGCTTTGACTATTTGAGAGTAGTTCATCCTTTGTGAAATAGGGGTCCTGATGCCCCTTCCTTGGTCATCTGGAAATTTAGTGGGATAACTGGCACCTGAGTTCTCACAGATGAGTCGCTCATGGGATCACAGCAGCACATGGAGATAGAAGCTGATGCGATTACCTCCCACTGCCAGATAAGAAACTGGGACAGAAACAGATGGGCTACCTGAGAGTTATAGAGGAGAATTTTCTGTTGATGGAGTAGAGGGCTTGGCCCTGAGAGGATGGGACACTTCCTGTTCCTGTCAGACCAGATGCCCAAGGCAGGGCATAGGGAGGAGGTGGGCGCTTACAGGGGCCTGAGGGATCCACAGAGGGAGAGGTACCTTAGGGAGTGACCGGCCAGGGAACCTGTCACCAAGGGCAGCTCCTGTGGCCAGCGTGGTGGACAGGGCTGCCAGCATGCCCATGAAGGAGGTGCGGGCAGGAGAAGC
>NW_007727608.1:227823-236165 GCF_000696425.1 Galeopterus variegatus | reverse complement strand
TACAGGGGCCTGAGGGATCCACAGAGGGAGAGGTACCTTAGGGAGTGACCGGCCAGGGAACTTGTCACCAAGGGCAGCTCCTGTGGCCAGCGTGGTGGACAGGGCTGCCAGCATGCCCATGAAGGAGGTGCGGGCAGGAGAAGCGCAAGTGCATCCCGCTGTGCGCTTGGCACAGTCATCTCGTGTCCCTTGCATGCAGCCACTGTGTGCACCTGCTGCTGTTCCCTAAGCAGCTCCTGGGAAACACGCCGTCACGGTGCGGGCGGAGTGCTGAGGCCAGACTCCTGCTGGGCGGCACTGGTGAAAATGGGGCACATTTGCACATCCTTGAATGCTTTTTATTTAATTTTAAAGTATTTTATGTTTCTCTCTCAGTTACAGAATGTCCGAAGGGGACAGTGTTGGCGATTCCGTGCATGGGAAACCTTCGGTGGTGTACAGATTTTTCACAAGACTTGGGCAGGTCGGTGGGTTTTTTGGTAGATGATTAGTGTAAATATTTCGAAGAGAAATCGTCATTTCCTGCATGTCTTCCTGAGGGCGCTGGTTGGTCGGCCCGCCAGAGCCGTCCAGCGGTGGAGTCCTCCCATGCCCTCGGGCCTGTGCTTCAGCATGGCTGCTCTTCCATCGGAGTGTGCACTTCTGTAAGGGGCCAGCCAGCGAGGGCTTTGGGGGCCTCAGCTGGTCTCCACTACGCGCGTGTTTCTGTTTTTTTTTTTTTCTTTTTAATACCCTCTAAAAATATAAAAACCATTCTTAGCTCCCAGGTGGTACAGACACGGTCATGGCCCCTGCTCTTGCTGTCCCAATCCTGGCCACCACGTCCACTCATCCGGGAGGCCTTACCACCCCCTTGCCTGCACACAATTGGCAGACGCTGCTCCCTGAGTGTGAATGGTGTTAGTGGCTCACATAGACGCAGGTCACCATGCCTCTTGGTGGGGCAACGGGACTGAAACTGCTCACATACTGTGTGTTTGAACTTTGGTCTTAGATGAGGTCCAATTCAGTGAACAATTGCAGGTGCTGATGTTCTGGCTCAATTAAAAGTTTATCGACTTAATGAAAAAATAGCATGTGGAGAACTATTGATAGTTATGGAAGCTGGGTGATGGGTGTGCGTGGTTTCATATTCTCTTATGTGAAAGTTTGAAATTTTTTGTAATTAGAATTTAAAAATTAAATTTCAGAATTAAAACACAAATGTGTGTTTGTAAGTGTGTACATAAAACTAAGGGTTTCCTCAGTAGTCTCCGCAGCTGCCTTGATGCACGGCACACGCAAGCTCCAGTGGCCAAAAGTCAGGCTGCGGCCTGCTGCCCTGGGAGCTGAAGCAGGGCCCATGCAGGGGTGGGGTGGCCGGTGGCTGCAGTGTCCAGAGAGATGTGCAGCAGGGGGCAGTCTGGGAAAGCCCCATGGGGGCAGTGGGCTTGGGGATGGGACTGGGGCGATGAGTGCCACGGTGTAGTTTGGTGACTTTAGGATGCATACTTGCTGCTTTTCTGCATTGCAATCCTCTTTGGGGTGAAGTTAGGTCTCCCCTGTAATCATCCCTTTGGGCCAATGCTATAGTACCATCTACTGTGATAGGTTGTTTTTAATATTTTTGCTTAAGAAATGAACCTGCTTTAAGAATTGCAACTAAATTTTGGATTAATGCAGTCCCTTCTTTGTGCTGATATATACTCATGTATGTTCTCTTGTTGTTTTAATTAGCTCTTTTTAAAATGAAAAGCCAACTGTAGCAGAAAGCATGCTTTGTAGCAGAGTTCAATGCAGTAGGAGTTACAGAATCTATTTCATGCTTTTGAACTCTTATCTTTCTAGATTTATCAGTCCTGGCTAGACAAGTCCACACCTTACACAGCCGTGCGATGGGTTGTGACGCTGGGCCTGAGCTTTGTCTACATGATTAGAGTGTACCTGTTGCAGGTAGGTATGGGCTGAAATGACATGGAGACTCGGCTTTCTCCATGTTGTCTGAACACGGTGTTGGTTTGGATGTTTTTGGTCCAGTTTATCTGGAAAGAAAGGTTCTTTAATACTTTTCAGTTAAGCACCAAATGTAAGAAAACTTAGTGACTGTCTTTTGAAATAGGCTTGTTTACAATTCATCTGAAGTTTGTCACATTCTCTATCTAGAGTTCTCAGTGTGCCTAGGATAATCCTGACCTCAGCCCGTGTCCTGGTGTCACTGACAGGGCCCCTTCTCTTGGAGTGTCCTGGTCAGGATGATGGATCCTTTGGTGTCCTTCTGATCCTGCTGTGTGACTCCTAGGGGCCAGAGGCTCAGGGACCAGACAGTGTTGTGCAGCAGTTACCTCATTCCTTGGGTGAAGAATTACATACTTCGTGTCCTTCTGATCCTGCTGTGTGACTCCTAGGGGCCAGAGGCTCAGGGACCAGACAGTGTTCTGCAGCAGTTACCTCATTCCTTGGGTGAAGAATTACATACTTTGGATAGTATGAGTGATTTTGTCATCCCGAAGGGGTTAGCTCTTTCTGAGTTATACCTTTTATGAGGCCAAAAGGGAATTCAGGTCGAGACGTTGAGTCTAGTAAGAAACTTGGTCAGTGAAGTGGGGTCAGGGGTTTATAAGCACCTCTATTTAGGTCAGGTGACATCTTCACAGACTTTGCCTTTGGTGCTTATTTATTTCTAGTGAACACACGGTTTCTAGGAGTAAACCCTTAAGATGGGAAGATCTTGAGAGGAGGTTATTTTATGTTTTGTATAAACAAAGGAGGGAAAGTTAAAAGCCTTGTCCAGAGCATTTGCTCCTCTGGAGCTGCAAAAGATTTTCCTCATTTAAAGCACACACCTTCATTCCTGATACTTTCCAAGATTGGGGGATGTCGGTCCATGGAGTGACACATTTATGTACTGGGCTCAACGACATGTCTGGGACTGTGTGAGATGCTGACTTAAGCCGAATGTGGAAACTTGTTCTCTGTTGTTGTTAGTCTGTGTTTATTCCCTTGTGTGAACCTGGAGCTGATGTAGTGTGAAGGGGTCCTCTAGTTCATTGTGGCCAGGCTCCCTCTGCATGGGCCGTCTAGGGTTAATGTTGGGATTACCTTCACTGATTTTAGATTTTTTAAAAAATTGGAACTCCATCCATTCTCTAATGGAAAGACTGACCTAAAAACCTGAATCAGGGAGTTCGGGCAGGGGTGGGGGTGCAATGCACAAGTCCATTTTGCTGTACTCTAAACTGAGTGCCTGGTTCTGTATCCCTCAAGGTTTGGCCCTGTGGCATGATCTTTAAGCATCGTATTAACTTTTCATGTCTAGTTTTTGGTTGTCTGACCTGAAAATTTTTTAGGTAGAAAGATTCATTTTGTTTGTATGAAAAAGTTCAGGCTTTTAAAATTACTAATGCAGTTCTGGTTTCTGATGAGATAAACTTGATGCTTTTAAAAATGAATTAGTTGCAAGCATATTTAATGTGGGCATCCTGACGGTGTTTTTCCCACTTCTTTGCATCTCCTGAGGAAGGCTTGGCTTAAAAACATTTTAAAACCTCCTTGATTTCCTGGTTCTGTATTTCTTCTGGGCAAAGGTTATGAACACTGCTGGCCAAGTGTTCTTGGTGACGTGTGTTGTCCACAAGGGGAACGTCAGCTGGCATGTCTGCAGGAAGAGCTGAGATTCTGGTGCACACGCACATTAGCCTCACTCGGGTGCCCGTGGCACCACTTGGGCATGTGTGTTTTTTTGTTTTTGTTTTTTTTTCCTTTTTGTCTTTTTTCGTGTCCGGCAACGGATCGCAACCCTCAGTGTCGCACCCGTACCGGACTGGGACCGGCAACGGGATCGCAACCCTTGGCGTCGCGCCCGCACCTCTCTCAGCCAGTGAGCGGGAACCGGTCTGTATGGGGATCCGAACCCTCGGTAGGAGCGCCGCCGCGCTCTCAAGCGGCGCACTGTAGCAGTGCGCCACCGGGCCGGCCCTTTTTTTTTTTTTTTTGGCATGTGTGTTTTTTGAGAGAATCCTCCTTTACTGCTGAGCACATGTCCAGGAGCCAGTGGCTTCAGGATGGTGCACATCAGACTGGGCCCTGGGAGAAGTGTGCTATTTGGGCCCCAGCTGTCCACTTTCCAGTTAAGACCCACAGAGTAACTGGAGAAAAATTGTCACCAGGGAGTTCACTGTGCTTCTTTGTCACTTACATTATAACCTCCCTGCTGTAAGTGAATTGTGTGTGCTTTTGAGGTCAGTTAAAAGAGTGGAGAGTGGTCAGAATATCCCACAGTGACTGGTCCAGGCTGGCTGATGGTTGAATCGTGTCCCTGACGCTGTTTCCTTCTCTTCCAGGGCTGGTACATCGTGACCTACGCCTTGGGAATCTACCATCTGAATCTTTTCATAGCTTTTCTTTCTCCTAAAGTGGATCCTTCCCTCATGGAAGACTCAGGTAGAGTAGAGGCTGTCCATGTTGCTGTCTGGGCATGGTTGTGACTCTGCCTCCTTCACATGCTTGTTCCACGTTCTCCAGAAACATTTGAGGCTGTTCTCTTGGTGTTTAAATGTACTTGTAACTTTGGGGGATCAGGGTAAGTTTGTTTGTAGAATGTCATTAAGCCCTCTTAGCCATGAACTGAGTGTCCATGACATTATCCCCATTTTGCAGATGAGGAAACTGAGGCACACAGTGTTACCTAACTTGTCTAAGGTCACATGGGAGAGTGTGTGACAGATGGAGCAGGGACCTGAGCCTGGACAGCCTGACTCCAGAGCCTGCTTTGGATTCTCACCTTCCTAGACAGACCGCCTGTCTGGGAATCACCTCAGGACTGATCAATTAGGTTCCTTCTCACCCAACCAGAGGTGTCACAGGCAGCTCACTGTGACTCAGACCACCAGGACCCTGACTGCTGGTGGGCCAGGCGGAGGGGGCCACACCCTGATTTCTGAGGAGAGATGAGTTGAAATGTTCTTGGCGCGTTTCTGTGCTGCACTCATGGGGCTCACATTGCCCCTAGGCCATACCTGGGCCAGGTAGGGGAGTCCAAGTCCACTCCTGACTGGCCAGCTGCGGGGGGAGGGAAGAAGCGGTGAGTGGTTCCTTCCAGACACATCTGTTGCTGCTGCAGGAAAAGCCTGGATACAGCTCCCTGCCCACGGAATTCTTTTTGTTATGGGAGAAACACTCTTTGTGAGTGCTGGGTGTTCTCTTGAGACTGTTTTCAAATTGTGTGACTAGGAGTCTGTGATTTTTCTCTGTAGAGTATTTAATGAACATATTAAAGGAAACAACCCCTTTTATTTAACGTCACTATTTGGGGGAGACTAGAAACTAACTGAGAGGCCCTTTTCTGTAGGCTGCAGTTCTCTGTCTGTAAATGAGGAGAGGCACCTGACTCAGGTGGGCCAGTGCTGGGTGACAGACCTAGCTCGCAGCCACTGGCAGAGAGCAGGGCTGTGTACCATGACACCACCGTGTTCCAAGGACACATGGCCCTGCCAGCCTTTACTGCTTGTTCTTAGCAAGTGTTAATTCGCTGTGTTTTCTTTACATGCCTTTATGTAGTACAGCCAGTGTATTTCTGAGAATTGGTGTGTAGGTGAATTCCTTTTATGCACTTAAAACATAGAGAAGTCTTTTTAAAAAGAAATTCTGATATGAATCTTCTAAAGCAATGCATTGACTTGTAGATGGACTATAGACTCCTGTTCTGTCTTTGGCTAAACGATGTAGGTCTCTATTTCCACGCATGAGCCCGCTAGTTTAAAAGCTTGTAAGAGGCACTCACAGGTGTGATGGCCGCTTCGTCTCTGACCGCTGCTCTGCCTTTCAGATGACGGTCCTTCATTACCAACCAAACAGAACGAGGAGTTTCGTCCCTTCATTCGAAGGCTCCCAGAGTTTAAATTTTGGTGAGTTAATTCTTAAAGATATTTGAGAAGGATGCTTGTGCTCTAGGGTGGCTGATAAGACTATAAGAATAGACTTATTTTTGCTCTGACCAGCCAGCAATTTAGACCTCTTAATGAAATAAGAGTTTTATGGTACTGTGTGACATACATTCACCTAAAAGGTGACTGCCGCATGGGCTGGGCCTGGGGAGACCACTACCTCGTGGTGCTGTCCTGGTTTCAAGTTAACACCAGTGCTCTGGAGGCTAGGAGAAGAGGCTGCTTCTGGGACGGAGGGTGCAGCCACTTTGCAGATTTGGGCCTCAGGAGGGCAGGTCCGCATGGTCCACCTCCTCCCCTGCCTGTGACTTCTTGTGGCTGGCTGAGGTGGACCCACTTTCTCCCTGAGTGAAGGAGCAGGGCCCAGGCATGGTTGGCTCCATCTTGAGACCTCCTGTAGGTGGTGAGAGAGCAGTGTGAGTGTGGCAGGTGGACAGAGGTGGGTGGGCGCAGCTCCTCATGTGCTCCTCTGTCAGAGGGACGGGAGCTCTGTGCCTTGTCCATCCTGTCTCTCGTAGTCCCGCCCCAGGGCACAGGAGGAGCCAGTGTCTTTGTTGGATCAGTAAATGCCACAAGCCCGAGCTCCTTGGAGCTGTGTGCCTAGGCTTCGCAGCCTAGCACTGTGTGGGACACACAGTGCCTGTCCAGTCTCGGGGTGGTGTGAGATGCTGGAGCACAGGGCAGCTGGGGAGAGACAGCGGAGAGTGGGCAGGATGGGCCCGGGAGCTGGGGCTTTATTCTGTAGGACAGAGAGCACTGCACAGGGTTTGAGTGGGGAGCACTGAGCCTCCAGCCTGGGCTAGAGGGTGATGGCAGGTCACGGGGTGGGCTGTGCCCTGGGGTGAGGGAGCTCCGCCAGCCCCACCTGTCTCCTCAGAACCTGCCAGTCACTAGGTGCAGAGCTGGGGCCTGGGGCTTCATTCTCAATGGCGGGTCTGTTAGCAAAGTCGAGGCACCTGTGGCTCCCGCCTGACGTTTTATTCAGCATGTGATTTCAGGAAGAGAATTCTTAGCTTTCAAGGGATGCACGTATGGTTAATTCTAGACACGTATGTAAAGTCCATGCAAGAAGCTACGCCCTAACGCTGCCCCCATCGCGGAGCTGGGCCCTCCGCTGCAATGCCCCTGCTGCGGGTGGAGGCACTGGGCAGGTGGCCGCAGCCGGCTATACTGACCCTCTCTCCTTGCTTGCAGGCATGCAGCCACCAAGGGCATCCTCGTGGCCACGATCTGCACCTTCTTCGACGCTTTCAATGTCCCAGTGTTTTGGCCTATCCTGGTGATGTACTTCGTCATGCTTTTCTGCATCACGATGAAGAGGCAGATAAAGGTGAGAGGGACTGCCGTGGTGCCAGGGAGAGCGTGCTCAGACATGCTGTGGCGGGCAGGAGTGGTGGCGGGTCTGCTCACTGCAAGTAGGCTGTGGGGCGGCCCCACCCGGTGTGAGATGAGGACAGTGCTCCGTCTCCCACCAAGGTCCACTGTGCACGCGTGAGCCCCATGGTCAGCATGAGCAGGCCCTCAGTAGCAGTTTTCTGGGAGCTGGAGAGGAAAGCCCAAGTTGGGCCAGGTCAGCCGTGAGGTCTGCGGTGTCTCTCCACAGCTCTTAGTCGGAGAGCTCAGGGCCCTGCCATCGGCTTGTGCCCCCTCCCTCTGCACCCTGGGTGCCAGCAGCAGAGGGTCTCCGCCCCCTCATTCCTCCTAGCCCTTCCTACATGGGAGGGCTCACAAAACATTCCCCGGATTGATGGGATTTCAGATGTGGGACTTGGGCTGGCTCAGTTGGGCTGTGAAGGCTTTGCTGTTACTGTGGGAGAGAAGCTTGCCATTGGAGTCCTGATTTCAACTTAACATTCTCATTTGTCTGGTATATAGAGAAGATGGGGGTACCGTTGGCTGTTCACATCTGAGGGAAATGTGATCGGTCAAGAAACTTTTGAAGTAACTGAGGTCTGTGTTTGTTTTCCCAGCACATGATTAAATACCGGTACATACCGTTCACACACGGGAAGAGGAAATACAAAGGGAAGGAGGACGTGGGCAAGACGTTTGCCAGTTAGAAGCCGGACTGACTCCATCACGTGCGTTCGAGAACGGTTTTGAGCCATTGTAACGATGCCTTTTTTCTTCACATAAAGTAGTTGATTATGAGGGAGTCGAATTTTCTTTTTTAAAAGGAGCTTCAATTATTTGTAACTGAAATATCAGGTTCTTGAAGAAACTGGCATTTAAACCAGATTGCATTGATTTTTCAGTGATGTTGAGGTGTTTCAAATGGATGGAATTGTGGTGAACTGCAGGCTCGGGAGGCCTGGGGGGCAGAGGCTCGCTGGAGCGAGGGGTGGGTAGACCGTGGCGAGGCCTGCGCGGGAGCAGCCAGCGGCGGCCGGGCCAGCGGCCCTCCCCACCCTGCTGGAGGCA
>NW_007727608.1:214876-226823 GCF_000696425.1 Galeopterus variegatus | reverse complement strand
CTGGAGGCAGTGCCAGGCTGCTTGCTGCACCGAGGGATGACGCCAGCCCGATTCCTGCCCGATGGAAAGAAGTTAGCATTTTAAGTGTGATTTTCTAGTAACTGTGGGTTTGTAAGGCCAGTTTCCTAATTTCATCTCACTTAGAGATGTTTAAAGTTGGCCTCTATCATAATGACTCAAAACTTTGTTCTTACCTACCATGATTGCTATTGAGGGCCTGGAATTATAAATATATATATTATATTTTAATTGTTTGAGATTATTTTGACACCTTTCTTTGATACATAAAGAGTTTGTTTTTGATTTAAATTTGTTCTCATACAACCCCTTTAAGGAAAACAACAAAACTGGGAAGAGTAGACCAGTTTTGTGGGTTTTCACACATGGCTTTCACTTTCTGTGGGGAAGATGAATCTACCTGCATGTCAACTTTTTTGATGTGATAAAAAAAATACTCAAACATTTTAAGTGACTTTTTAATTCCAACTTTATTAAAGACAGTGTCCCCTTTCTTGTGTAGTTTTTATCTAAAACACTACGGTCATTGCACATGAGAAAGCCCAACTTTCCTTCGGCCTTCTTGGAAGGTGAACTGTCTCTGCCAACAGCAGCAGAACAGCCACAGTGGCACAGAGGTGCTGAGCTGCGGACTGAGGGCTTTCCTCTGGGCCTCCCTGACTCCTCGCTCTGGGCAGTGTGTCCCGTCCACAGTTGTAGACACATCTGTTTACTGTCTGCACATCTGAAACTGAGCTCCTCTTTCAAGAGGCCGTAGTAAAACCCTTTTGTATCCATTATATGCAGACGATGTTCCTAACCGGTCCTTCTGTTACATGTTGAAGCACTTGGCATTCTTAAACTCTAGACATTTTTCTTCAGGAACTTTTCATACTGTTTTCTTTAGTAAAGGCTAAGGCCTAAGATGTGATAGGAAGTTGTGTGCACTTGGTCAGAGCACAGTAGCACAGTGTGGATTAAAAGATTCGGCACTGATGACAGGAGGGCTGTATAGAGCTGTACCCACCTGTCCCTGACAAAGTGACCTTGGCTAACCCGGGAACGTGGAGTCATCTGTATTTCTAAGTCAAACACTGAGAGACAGTTTGCATAAATCTCTGCCAGAAGCCAAGGCTGCTGGCTGAGCCTCAGTCCTGCTGGCATTTCCAGCCAAGGGAATATTACATATTGACCAGAGGTCCTGGTGGGGGCATTTTTACATTATGTTTTTTGAAATCTTTTCAGTTCAATCTTCTGTTCTTAATGTACCAAGATTTCTGTGGAATGAATTTCTTAAAGCTGCCTACAGCAAGGTTGTTTCTGGCATGAGTTAAATACAGTTTTAAAAACCTGGAAATATCAAACAGAGGCAGGAAGTAGGCTAGGGACAAGTCGAGAGGGGGCTGGACACAGCACTGGTCTTGTGTGAACCGCCTGCTCCTTGCTGGAACTCAGCATCCAGGTGTTCTGAGAGTTAGTTAGGTGTTAAGAAAACAGAAAACTTCTCACTCAAGCCAGCGCCGCCCCACCGAGCAGGAGGCCCGGGGATCTTAACCCTTGACTTGGTGTTGTCAGCACCACGCTCACCCAAGTGAGTTCTGGCCCGGGGATCTTAACCCTTGACTTGGTGTTGTCAGCACCACGCTCACCCAAGTGAGTTCTGGCCCGGGGATCTTAACCCTTGACTTGGTGTTGTCAGCACCACGCTCACCCAAGTGAGTTCTGGCCCGGGGATCTTAACCCTTGACTTGGTGTTGTCAGCACCACGCTCACCCAAGTGAGTTCTGGCCCGGGGATCTTAACCCTTGACTTGGTGTTGTCAGCACCACGCTCACCCAAGTGAGTTCTGGCCCGGGGATCTTAACCCTTGACTTGGTGTTGTCAGCACCACGCTCACCCAAGTGAGTTCTGGCCCGGGGATCTTAACCCTTGACTTGGTGTTGTCAGCACCACGCTCACCCAAGTGAGTTCTGGCCCGGGGATCTTAACCCTTGACTTGGTGTTGTCAGCACCACGCTCACCCAAGTGAGTTCTGGCCCGGGGATCTTAACCCTTGACTTGGTGTTGTCAGCACCACGCTCACCCAAGTGAGTTCTGGCCCGGGGATCTTAACCCTTGACTTGGTGTTGTCAGCACCACGCTCACCCAAGTGAGTTCTGGCCCGGGGATCTTAACCCTTGACTTGGTGTTGTCAGCACCACGCTCACCCAAGTGAGTTCTGGCCCGGGGATCTTAACCCTTGACTTGGTGTTGTCAGCACCACGCTCACCCAAGTGAGTTCTGGCCCATTTCTGAAATTAGTTCTCAACTCTATGGTTTGAGGGAGGGAGGGAAACCTAAAACCTTGTCTAAATTAGTGTAACTCCTAACGAAGTGACCAAGTTGTTCTAAATGGGGGGTGGAGAAACACTCTAGCATTTGAGCCTCTGCCCCAGGCAGGATGGAGGCCACCCGCCAGTGCCCTGCCCCGAGGACCCTGAGCCAGCCCTTTTTCCATATGGCTTCAGCTTTTGTTCTCTACCTGACTGCTGGTGCTGTATCTTTGGTGACAAAAAGCAGTATGTGAGAATTTTATAATTTCTATGCAAGTAACGTTAACCTTGAGGATAAATTCTTTTTTCCTTGATGTTCAAAGATTCCTGGGTTCTTCCATCCACTTCCTGTATCCCCTCCTGGCTGTCATGTCAGTGGTAGTGCCGCAGGTAGACGAGCTTCTGGGGAGGAAACTTCTCCCTACAGAGGGGACACTCCGTCTGGGGGGCAGGGAAGGAGGGTCACAATGGCTGTGGCCGCGCCCCACCCCCCACCCCCCACTGGCATCTGCTGCCTGTTCACATTCTACACCTGTTACAGAATACAAACTCATCTCTCTTTCCTTCAACTTACAACCAACAAAAAGCCTTTCTCCAGAAGGCCTGAGTCCCACTGGGGACCAGGTGGCAGAGCCAGGCTAGGGACAGCCATGCCCATAGGCATGCAGGTGCCCCCTCAGAAGGGGCACCTTACCTGCCCTAGCACGTGGGAACCTACCTGCCAGGCTTCTTGGTTTGGGCCAGAGGACGCCAGCCA
This sequence comes from Galeopterus variegatus, assembly GCF_000696425.1. Classification (NCBI taxonomy): domain Eukaryota; kingdom Metazoa; phylum Chordata; class Mammalia; order Dermoptera; family Cynocephalidae; genus Galeopterus; species Galeopterus variegatus. The sequence continues at coordinate 223,757 of NW_007727608.1, read as the reverse complement.
GTGTGGTGAGCCCTCCTGGCGCTGAGCTCCGTTGTCTGTGTCTAGCACACCTGGCTGCACTGTGTGTGGCATGAGCTTCCACACCGAGGGGCTCAGGTTTTGTCAACATGGCCCAACCATCAGCTGAGTGCTGTTCTGATCCCTTCTCCCAGATCCTCCCACTACGTCTGATTGTACGTGGACGGACTCGGTGCTGCCTCAAGGGAGCAGCAGGACCTACTCGACACCTCCCATGAGTCAAGAAAGGATGCACGAGTTCCAAAGACTTGCTCACACCGGAAGCTCAACAAACACCCACCAGGGGCATTGCTGAGTTTTGGGAGTGTTTCTGGAACAAAGAATGCTTGCGTCCTCTGTCCTGTTCGTGAAGCCCAGCGCGCCCACCCCAACTTGGCTTGGCTCCAGCTGGGTCCGGCTCCCTCTTCCACTTGCCAACACCCTGAGACAGCCTGGGCTCCTGGGAGGGTCAGCCGCTTGCCTGGCCAGTCACTGCCCCCTGGGGCCAAGTCCTCAGGGGAAGCAGTGGGGGTGCCTGTCCTGCTGGAAATGTAGGGTCCAGTGTGGGCACAAGGATGGGGGCCCCAAGTGCAGTGAGCACTCTGGGAGGCAGGACATGCCAGGGGCATTGGGCCCACCACAGGCCTTTCAGGAAGAGAACCTCATCCGTGCTGGCAGCTGTTCCAGTTGCTTTCAGCAAAGCCTCCACAGCACAAATTTGGAACTTTAACCCCAAATCTGGTCCCATATCTGACTTACATGAATGCTTTTAAAAAGGAGCCTGGGCCGTGGCTCACTCGGGAGAGTGTGGTGCTGAGAACACCAGGGCCCCGGGTTCGGATCCTATACAGGGATGGCTGGTTGGCTCACTGGTTGAGTGTGGTGCTGACAACACCAAGTCAAGGGTTGAGAGCCCCTTACCGGTCATCTTTTAAAAAAATAAATAAATAAATAAAATAAAAAGGAGCCTATTCCCCACCCCCAAATTGAGCGGGTCTCAGAGGCAGGCTCCTGACAACCCACCTTGGTGCTGCACCACTCGGTGATACACTCCCAGCAAAAGAGGTGGCCGCAGGGTGTGGCCGTTGGGTGCCTGCGCTCCTCTAGGCACAGAGTACAAAGCGGGTGTCTGGGGGCTGTTCTCTCTTCCATGGAGCTTCTGGGAGGGTGGGGACGTGTGGCCGTTGGGTGCCTGCGCTCCTCTAGGCACAGAGTACAAAGCGGGTGTCTGGGGGCTATTCTCTCTTCCATAGAGCTTCTGGGAGGGTGGGGACAGAACCAGGTGAGAGCACCCTGTAAAGTCCTTGTTACGAGGGCACCCCAGCCCCACATGCAGGAGGCCCACCCGCTGTAGTCAGGCCCTGGTNGTGCACTTGGTCAGAGCACAGTAGCACAGTGTGGATTAAAAGATTCGGCACTGATGACAGGAGGGCTGTATAGAGCTGTACCCACCTGTCCCTGACAAAGTGACCTTGGCTAACCCGGGAACGTGGAGTCATCTGTATTTCTAAGTCAAACACTGAGAGACAGTTTGCATAAATCTCTGCCAGAAGCCAAGGCTGCTGGCTGAGCCTCAGTCCTGCTGGCATTTCCAGCCAAGGGAATATTACATATTGACCAGAGGTCCTGGTGGGGGCATTTTTACATTATGTTTTTTGAAATCTTTTCAGTTCAATCTTCTGTTCTTAATGTACCAAGATTTCTGTGGAATGAATTTCTTAAAGCTGCCTACAGCAAGGTTGTTTCTGGCATGAGTTAAATACAGTTTTAAAAACCTGGAAATATCAAACAGAGGCAGGAAGTAGACTAGGGACAAGTCGAGAGGGGGCTGGACACAGCACTGGTCTTGTGTGAACCGCCTGCTCCTTCCTTGCTGGAACTCAGCATCCAGGTGTTCTGAGAGTTAGTTAGGTGTTAAGAAAACAGAAAACTTCTCACTCAAGCCAGCGCCGCCCCACCGAGCAGGAGGCCTCTCTGTGTTTGTGTGGAGGCCAAGACAGAGACTTCCATGTTCTCAAGTGGGAAGCAAATGCGGCTTGTGTGGGAAGGCACGTGCCACAGCTTTGAGCTGGAGACCCCAGCCCTCGGTTGCTGTTTCTGCTCCTGCATGGTCTTCCCAATAAGTCCTGGTAGGTGAGCTTGTGCCAGCCCTGTGGGAGACGCCTGTCACCACGGCTGAGGGCTGCCTTTCTGTCTGCACTTGCTGAAGCAAACCACGACATTTCCCAGTGTCCCAGTCCTGACTTAACACTCAGTCCGCTGCCTTAACACAGCCTGACGCTGGCATCATTTTCTCATTTGTAAAGGAATAAGATTTTCTTCTGGCCTACTACTTTTTTTTTTTTTTATTTTTAAAGATGACCAGTAAGGGGATCTTAACCCTTGACTTGGTGTTGTCAGCACCACGCTCACCCAAGTGAGTTCTGGCCCATTTCTGAAATTAGTTCTCAACTCTATGGTTTGAGGGAGGGAGGGAAACCTAAAACCTTGTCTAAATTAGTGTAACTCCTAACGAAGTGACCAAGTTGTTCTAAATGGGGGGTGGAGAAACACTCTAGCATTTGAGCCTCTGCCCCAGGCAGGATGGAGGCCACCCGCCAGTGCCCTGCCCCGAGGACCCTGAGCCAGCCCTTTTTCCATATGGCTTCAGCTTTTGTTCTCTACCTGACTGCTGGTGCTGTATCTTTGGTGACAAAAAGCAGTATGTGAGAATTTTATAATTTCTATGCAAGTAACGTTAACCTTGAGGATAAATTCTTTTTTCCTTGATGTTCAAAGATTCCTGGGTTCTTCCATCCACTTCCTGTATCCCCTCCTGGCTGTCATGTCAGTGGTAGTGCCGCAGGTAGACGAGCTTCTGGGGAGGAAACTTCTCCCTACAGAGGGGACACTCCGTCTGGGGGGCAGGGAAGGAGGGTCACAATGGCTGTGGCCGCGCCCCACCCCCCACCCCCCACTGGCATCTGCTGCCTGTTCACATTCTACACCTGTTACAGAATACAAACTCATCTCTCTTTCCTTCAACTTACAACCAACAAAAAGCCTTTCTCCAGAAGGCCTGAGTCCCACTGGGGACCAGGTGGCAGAGCCAGGCTAGGGACGGCCATGCCCATAGGCATGCAGGTGCCCCCTCAGAAGGGGCACCTTACCTGCCCTAGCACGTGGGAACCTACCTGCCAGGCTTCTTGGTTTGGGCCAGAGGACGCCAGCCAGTGTGGTGAGCCCTCCTGGCGCTGAGCTCCGTTGTCTGTGTCTAGCACACCTGGCTGCACTGTGTGTGGCATGAGCTTCCACACCGAGGGGCTCAGGTTTTGTCAACATGGCCCAACCATCAGCTGAGTGCTGTTCTGATCCCTTCTCCCAGATCCTCCCACTACGTCTGATTGTACGTGGACGGACTCGGTGCTGCCTCAAGGGAGCAGCAGGACCTACTCGACACCTCCCATGAGTCAAGAAAGGATGCACGAGTTCCAAAGACTTGCTCACACCGGAAGCTCAACAAACACCCACCAGGGGCATTGCTGAGTTTTGGGAGTGTTTCTGGAACAAAGAATGCTTGCGTCCTCTGTCCTGTTCGTGAAGCCCAGCGCGCCCACCCCAACTTGGCTTGGCTCCAGCTGGGTCCGGCTCCCTCTTCCACTTGCCAACACCCTGAGACAGCCTGGGCTCCTGGGAGGGTCAGCCGCTTGCCTGGCCAGTCACTGCCCCCTGGGGCCAAGTCCTCAGGGGAAGCAGTGGGGGTGCCTGTCCTGCTGGAAATGTAGGGTCCAGTGTGGGCACAAGGATGGGGGCCCCAAGTGCAGTGAGCACTCTGGGAGGCAGGACATGCCAGGGGCATTGGGCCCACCACAGGCCTTTCAGGAAGAGAACCTCATCCGTGCTGGCAGCTGTTCCAGTTGCTTTCAGCAAAGCCTCCACAGCACAAATTTGGAACTTTAACCCCAAATCTGGTCCCATATCTGACTTACATGAATGCTTTTAAAAAGGAGCCTGGGCCGTGGCTCACTCGGGAGAGTGTGGTGCTGAGAACACCAGGGCCCCGGGTTCGGATCCTATACAGGGATGGCTGGTTGGCTCACTGGTTGAGTGTGGTGCTGACAACACCAAGTCAAGGGTTGAGAGCCCCTTACCGGTCATCTTTTAAAAAAATAAATAAATAAATAAAATAAAAAGGAGCCTATTCCCCACCCCCAAATTGAGCGGGTCTCAGAGGCAGGCTCCTGACAACCCACCTTGGTGCTGCACCACTCGGTGATACACTCCCAGCAAAAGAGGTGGCCGCAGGGTGTGGCCGTTGGGTGCCTGCGCTCCTCTAGGCACAGAGTACAAAGCGGGTGTCTGGGGGCTGTTCTCTCTTCCATGGAGCTTCTGGGAGGGTGGGGACAACCAGGTGAGAGCACCCTGTAAAGTCCTTGTTACGAGGGCACCCCAGCCCCACATGCAGGAGGCCCACCCGCTGTAGGCAGGCCCTGGTGCGCACCTGCGGTGGGACAGGTGTCGGTGCAGCCGCCACTCCTTCCTAGCTCGCTGCCTCTTCCGGAAACCGTACAGCTGCAGCCCCACGGAGAGCGCCACGTGCAACAGGGAGACCAGTCCCAGCAGTCTGTAGCTGGCGCGAGCCCTCAGGTCCTCTCCAGGTAGGTGGCGGACACGGAGCTGTCAAGGCAGGCAGGTCCGCACTCATCAGGACTCTGGGGGGACTTGGCCTCATGGTCTACTGGCACGGTCACTGCCTCGGTCGGTACAAGGCACTGAGCATCTTGGGACCAGGCCATCTTGCTGGCCCTGGGAGTGCCGGCAAACAAGACCGAGCTGGGCACAGGTGTGGAGTCTGAGGGAGAAGCCCAAGCTGGAGACAGGCCTCTGGCATCGTCAGCACAGAAAGGGTCTGAGCCATGAGACTGGACAGACCAGGGAGCAGGTGAGGATTTGGGGTATTGCCCAAGGATCACCTCTTAGAGAGGAAAGGACCCAGCAGAGAAGCCTGAGAAGGTGCGCCCAGCAGAGCCTCCCCTGCTTAGCAAGGCATATGTCCCTCAGGGGACACAGTGGCCCCCAGGGGACAGTGTTCCAACCTCTCTCACAGCTAGCAACATGTGTAACTGCCTGCCACATCACTAAGGAGAGAGTTGGCTGCTCTCCACTCCATATCCCTTCCCATTGGCCGGGAAATGCAGACAGCCAGACCGGCCTCAGGCCAGGATGAAGGCCCGTATGGAGGGGGCAGGTCACACTGCCAACCTGGGCCCTGGGTGCCAGCCCTGGATGCCCAGACACCTACGACTGCCCTAGGAGAGGGACGAGCCTTCTGTCTGGCTTGAGCTGCAGTGCTTCCGGGCCTCTCTGTTCCAGCAGCTCAGTAAATACCTAACCCATAGCAAGGGAGTGATAGACTTTGTCATGTATTTGGAGAGTCTGAGGGTGTAGGACTGAGACCTGACCACTGGCTTTGCCAGAGGGAGGTCGTGGTGATTTCCTGTTTGGTGGTGGAAGGGGGGGCCTGACTAGAGTGGTCCAGGAGTGAGTGGAGAGGGGCCAGGGGCAGCGCTGCAAGGGGGGCGGAAGGAGGTGGGCTGGGGTCCAGGAGGCTGTTCTGAAAAGAGCTCTCACAGCACAGCGGCTCCAGTGGGCAGGGGGACCAAGTCTGGGGCAGGGGGATGTGGTGGGAGACTGGGGGAACCAGTAAGTGAGAGAGCCAGCAGAGAGCCAGGGTGGTAGGGGTGCTGGGACAGCGGGAGTGTGTGGCCTTCTAATGAGGCCCGCCTGCTCACTGTGGGGTCACTGATGGAAAAATACACCTGGACTAAGACCTAAGACCCAGCCCCCTTGGCAGGGCAGCTGGAGGGGGCAGGTGAAGGGTCTAAGAGCCAGGGGAGGAGGGGTGGCGGCGGAGTCCACGCTGCCCCACTGTCTGGGGCAAGCTGCTTGTTCCCCAGAGCAGGAAGACAGCCGTGGTCACAGGCCCATCCTCAGGGATCTGCTGCAAGTTTTGATCAAGGTTCCTTGGTCAGTGAGGACCAGAGCACTGAGCCTTGGCACTGGACAGTGTGCTGATGTGGCCGCCCCCTCCCCAGGGGCCCCACACGTGCTGGCTGCAGGAAGAGGCTCATTCCACCCTCAGGGACCGTGCAAACTGCACTTTCTTGGGTCTCTTAGCAAAATTTGGGTCTAAACAAAATCCACTTTTTTCTAAGTAGGAGATTTTGTTTCCAGCCTCAGAACAGAACACTTAATTTGCAATCATGTTAGTAAACTCAGGCCCCAAAAAACCCACTCTATGCGGATGAACCAAAGTCGAGGTGGCCAGAGCAGCGGTGCCCTCGGCTCTTGCTACTTACGTACGTGACCCCTGTGAGCCTCTTGGCCAGGTGATAGAAGGCACCGCTGATGTAAAACCAGGCGACATGGAGCCGTTGTAGGCAGGCCAGGCCCTGTCTGAGGACGAAGGCCGTCCGCAGGAACGTCCTCCTCTGCTGCTCAGTCAGGGCAGCCACGTGGCAGCGCACCCAGTGCCGCGCCCCTGACCGGCTACATCCGCTGGGCACCAGGCTGCCTTGCAAGAGCCGCACACCATCGCCGTCAGCCTGCAACTCCTGCTCCAGAGGGAGCAGGGTCTTGTCCAGCAGGTAGGGCAGGACAGTGTGCAGTGCCACCAGCATGCCACGGCGGAGCCTGGAGGGCACACGTCTCTGTGACGGGTCCACCTGGACAATGTTGACATACTCCTCTCCGAGGGTCTGATAGCCTGAGAGGAGAAGATGGGCGTGTGATCTTGCTGAGTGCCTGACACAGGGATGGGCACCTCGCTGGCCCACCCTTGGCCACTTTCTGCACCTGGCTCCCGTCCACAGCCCTAGCCCCCTGCCCTGAACCCATCCCTGCCAGGCTCACTGCACCCTGGCCAAGGCCAACACAACCTCCCATGGCTAAATCTACTGTGGTCTCACTGTGACCCGAGGCAGCATGTAACTTGCCAGCCACTCCCATGGCCCTTGGCTCCCAGGACCTTTGCAGGCCCATGTTCCTCCCTCTCCCAGCTTCCTCTCCTTGGTGCTCACTTTCTCCTAGCTGCCCGGCCTCTAACTACCCCTGCCAAGTGTGAGAACCTGCCTCGAAGCTCTAGCTCTCCACCTCCCACGCGTGCACATGCGACTTACACTACTCCTCCGACCTGGCTGGCTTTCAAGTACTAGGCTTTTAGTTCAGCTGCCTGCCTGACACCACCACATGGGTTCAGCCAAGCCCCAGCTTCTAGCCCCCACCCAGAAAAGCTGCTTCCCAGCTCTGCGGATGGTGATGCTGGCCCTCGCGTTCCCAAGGTCAGACCTGAGGTGTGTCTGACTCCTCTTCCCTGCGCGTCTCACCCCTTGCTGCTGGGCCACCACCATCCTGTGGTGGGCATCAATAGCCTCCTCGCAGTTCCCTGCTTCCACCTGTGTCCCTGTGGTCTGGTCTCAGCCAGGAACCAGCCTCTCCCCTGCCTGTGTCCCTGCAATGCCCCATGTCTCTCAGAGTTTGGAAAGCCAAAGGGTCACTACCCAAGCCTTCCTTCTCAGGGCCTCTGACTTCTAGCTCCGCCTGTGTGGGAAGCACTCTCCCCTAGAGCTCTTTTTCTCCTTTAATAGAGCTTATCAGCTCCCAAGAGGCCTCATGACACAGCCACTTAGGGTTTCTTTCCTGCCTCCTAGTGACCTGTGCTGCACAGCGCAAGATGCCCTGGTGACCCCCAGTGTTGAACCAGGCTGGTGCTCATTACGTGCTCAGACCTCCTTGCTGGACGCTGAGCTGGGGTCGGCGATCCACAGGCCTGCCTGTTGGCTTTTCCCTCTGCAGGATGATGATCAGCCGTGGCCACAGACCCTCCACGACTTGACCAGGGACTTGCTGCCTGCACCCCTGTGACAGCATTCAGTGCTGAGACCCACTCATGCCACCAGGGCCAGCTACTGAGAAATGGGTCCCAGCAGCACCTGTGGTGAAGTCCTGGACAACAGTCCTCAGGAACACAAAGAGGATGAAAGGAGAGGCCCCTGGCTGGGGGTAGAGGCCTGGCCTTCCTCTAGGGAGGGTCTCAGGGCAGCTCCTCCCACCCTAGCCCAGGGACCCTTCCTTCCCTGAGGCTACATTTGGGCCAGTTTCAGTAGCTTCTCATTCTGCCAGGCAGCCCTCTGGAGCTGGTGTTGTGGGCCCCTCAGTCCCAAGATCCTGCCAGAGGCAACTACCTGCAAGTGTGGTGAGGCCAAAGTAGGCTATGTCTGAGAGCAGCTCGGCCTCTTTCCTCCACTCCAGCCACTTCTTTGCTCCTGAGGAGAGAAACAGACGTTATTCCTGGGGAGGTGGTGAGGGTCCTATAGGGGTTAGTGACTACAACCCACTCCACCAGTGACCAAAACCAGATCAAGTCCCGCCCTTCCTTGGACGTGTGACTCCTCAACCACACTCCCTCCCCGTCGTCCCGTACCGTCCACCTTGCTTCTGTGTCTCAGCAGACACCACCTCTCTCCATCTCCACCTGCCTCGACCACAGTCTCCTGAGACCCTCCCACCTGCAGCCATCTCCGGCCCCAGGATCCTCCCGGGCAACTGTCTTAGAGCTACAAGGGCCCCGTGGGAAGCGTGTCTGGGGCAGTGGCCAAGAGCGCAGGCCGGAGACCAACTGTCCAGCCTCAGATCTCAGCTCCCGGCGCCCTGGCTGAGGCCGCTCTGGAACCTCAACGTGCCACCTGAGGAGGAGGGACGATAACACGCCCGCTGCAGGGATGTGTGAAGGTTAAACGGGTTAGCACGTGTGAGTGCGGGGCGTTCTGCAGAGCAGCGTCAGGAAGCGTGCTCTCATCACCTCGCCCTCCCGCTCCGGGCCCGCCGGCAGCCCCGCGGCCGCCGC
>NW_007727608.1:201214-213658 GCF_000696425.1 Galeopterus variegatus | reverse complement strand
GGGGCGCAGGGTTTCCCGGACGGAGGTCGCCCCGCGCGCCCTGGCTGCGGGTTCGTGGGCACCGAGTCTGCCCCCGGGAGGGTCGGTTCCTTTCCTGCGGTTCTCGGGCTCAGTTGTAGGACAAGCGACGGTGCCGCCCTGGGGCTCGGTCCTCACCGGGGGTCCCCGCACGCCTCTTCATCTCACAATGGATCAAAGACCCCAGCCTCGCGGGGGCGGGGGGGGGCAGGCTTTTGTTCCGGGGGAGCTCGGCCTGGGTTCCCCGAGTTCAATAGTGACTCCAGGCTTGGTTCGGCCGTTTAACGGCACCGCTGATCCTCAGTTTCCAAACTTGCTTGGGGCTCCGGGCAGGAACGCATCGCAGGCCTGTGGCGCCCTGCGGGGTCCTTCCCGAGGATGCCTTGAATTCGGAATTCCAGGAAACTGGTGACCTGCACGGCCCGCAGGTGGCGCTGTCAGCCCACCTGCTCTTTACCAGGTGCCCGGTAGCGCTTTAGGGAATTAGGGAGTGAGCTCCCCCCTCCAAAAGTGAACCTAGATCGGAACCAAAGACCCAGTGAGTGACCACTCACCGGACCTCAGTGCAAAGATGGGGGAATGGGCGGAGAGAAGGGAAACCCCTGATGGTAGATCTCGGAGGGAGGCGAGGGTGGGAGGCAGACAGGGACAGTGGCCTGGGCGTGGGCCAGGTGAGGGAGGAAAGGGAGAGGAGGAAGGACCAGCCAGGTGAGTCCACCTGAGGCAGTCACACAGTGGCACATACCTCCATCTCCAGGGCCTAGTGGTCAGGACACCCCAGATCTGTTTCTCCGAGGCTGGATGCTGGGTGCACTCCTGCCCTCCGTGTTCCTGGACCAGGGCGAGGGTGCGTCCAGGTGGAGCCCGCATTGCTCCCCTAGAGCCCCTGCTGGCTCTGGCTGTTTCCTCCAGGGATGGCGAGGGGCCAGGAGGTTGGGCAAGGCTTTGCGCCTACATGCCATGTGTCTGGGTGATGCATTCACTCAGGTGGTCTGGGTGCTGGGCCTCTGTAGGGGCCTGTCCCACAGTCCCGAGGAAGGCAGGGTGGAGTGCCCAGGTGCTGGAAGGCAGCAGGTGTGGGTCCTTGGCGGCGCAGGTGCCCTGGAGCACAGAGCAGGGTGGGCAGTGGTGCCCTTTCTGGGGAGCTCCTGCCCGGGGCAACAGTTCTGGTCTCACATGTGTGGCTGAGTGTCCCATGCCTCCCCTTTCTTCAGCTGTAACTGGGCAGAGGGACTGAGCCCTGAAATGGCTCCCACCCCAGTTGGCCACAGGGACAGGGACAGGATCGTTAGGGTGCGGCCCTTGGGAAGCCCCTTGACAGCACAGGCCACAAACCTGGAAAACGGGTTCTTCCACCCAGGTGGCGCTTGGCACTCCCCGGATGTGCTTGCAGGGGGACATGGGTGAGGGCGGGCTGCACTGGGCCCTGGAGGAGAAGTGAGCCTGGTGCAGACGGCAGATGCCCCCAGAACCAGGGAGGCACAGGGCCCAGCCAGCCTGGCAGCAGAGGTGGACAGAGACATTCCAGAGCCTCAGTGGGAAGACCCGGCAGCCTCTGGCAGTGCCCCAGTCAAGGGACTCGTTAGGTGAGATCAGGAAAAGGGCTGAAGTGCAGAGCCTTGGTCTGGGGCTTGGGCTGATCTGGGAGGTAATGTTGGGAAATTCTGGGCCCACAGGCAGGTGTCCAGGGATTCCACCTGTGGCCGGGGCCAGTGTGGCCCTGTGCTGGCTCAGGGCAAGAAGGGACAGATTTCTGGCAGAACTAGAGCAGAGCCAGCTCTGGGCTCTAGGGCTCTAAGCTGCTGTCAGGACTCTGGGGGAGCTGGGATGGGAAAGGAAGGAGGGAAGCAGACCCAGTCTTCGTGGCAGAGCAAGAAACCAAACTTCAGAGAGGCTGTGTCTGGTCCAGGGCAAGTGCAGGGTGAATCCTGGTCTATCTGGTCCCACACCTATGCATTGATCTCTTCACCTGCTGCTGCAGATGGGAGAGAGAGCTGGGCAGCATGACCTTGTTGAAACAAGGGGTCCTGATTTGTGTGCAGCCATCATCCCAGGCTGAGCTGGTTGGTAACTAAGGGCTGGACACAAAGGTCTCAAGAAAGAGGAGGTCCAGGAGGACTTCCTGGAGGAGGAGGCTTTGCACTGGTAGGAGACTGCAGGAGGGCTCCATCCATGTGAAAGGCAGGGCCTGTGCAGACAGGCGGAGGCTGGGGTGATGGGCCAGGGTGAAGGTGGGCTCTAGGCCAACCTCCCAGCCTCCCGTGGAGCTGGAGGGAGGGAGGGCCGGTGAGCCTGGGACCCCAAGGGTGGGGCACACAGAAGAGGGGGCTCAGGACCTGTGGGCACCAGGCAAGGTCAGAGCCGGTCCAGGAGGGAGGCCTGAGCTGGGAGCAGCATGAATTCTCGATGTGGGCATGTGGATGAGCCCTGAAAGGTCGGGCCCATTCTGGGGGCTCTTCATAGATGGGGCTGTGGGAGTGGGGCTGGCTTGTGAGGAGGACATGTGCAGGAGGCCCCCTGGAGAGGCTCCCCACAGCACCCAGCATCCTCCTAATGCAGCAGCCAGGGGCCCAGGCACTGCCACCTATGCAATGCAGGTGTGACCTTGGGTAGGTCCTTCCCTGCCCTGGGCCTCAGCTTCTTCATCTGCCAAATGGGAGAGGAGAGGTACCCAGCTCTCCATGGGTGGGGCCTCCTGGGCCAGCCCGAGGTGTGCGCAGCTCAGGGCTCACTGGGAAGCTGTGGGGTCACAGAGAGGAAGGTGCAGGAATTGCTGTGAGGCGGATACTGTCATAGCAGCTGCCTCCTGGGAGCCTCAGGGCCGGACTCTGGGGCCAGGCTGCTCTGGCAGCCTCTCCTCTGGCAACTGCTGGATGCCGGGGGTTCATCTGAAAGAAGAGTGAGGAATATTTCAAATTTGAGGAACCGACGCTATCGAAGGCTGGTGACTTTCCTGGCCCTGGATGTGAGATCAAGAGGTTACGAGGCTGCTGAGCTGCGTTGTGGGTGCTGGTGCCCAGGGCTTGCACTGCCCTGCCAGGAGCTCCCGCCATGCAGAGATGCCATCCCCATCCCAGTGCCACTGAGTGTGGCTGGGTGTGTGCGGGGGTTCTCCTGAGAGCAGACGGGCGAGGGCCTTGTGCAGAGAGAAGCTGCTCCCCAGCTCTGTAGGATGCCAGTGGTCGAGCACGGAGGCCTCTGCAGTGACCTCTGGGCGTCTGGGAGAACAGGCGAGGGGCTGTGGGTCTCTCTTTCCCACCACGTGCTGGAACGAGAGGGCTCAGGCCATCGCGGGCTCAGCACCAGGTCCCCACGCACTGCCTCCCGCCACCCCTCCTGGAAAGGGACTAGATAGCGCCAAATGGTTCTCTCCCTCCTCTCACTCTTCTGCCCTGAACCCTCAGGAGCTCCCCAGTACCCAGAGGATAAGGTTCTGGGTCAGAACCTGGCACTCGATGCCCTCGTGGACAATAAGGGCACCCCGAGAAGCTATTCCTCAGGGCACGGGATCCTCAGCCGCCCCCAGCTCTTAGGAGGTGCCGTCCTGGGTTTTCCTAAAGCTGGGCCTGCCTGTGGGCCACCTCCACAGACACCATCTCATTCCAGGACTGGCCTGTTGACCCTGTTACAACGTCACCCAGCCTTCTGTCGTGCTCGGTTGTCCTCACCGGCGTGACCTCTGCTTAGTGCATTTTGTGACCAGCATGATTGTTTTCTGCTTGCCTGCTTGACAACGTGAGCCACTGTGGATGGGTTTTTGTTTTGGGGCACTGGGCGGTACGGGGATCTGAACCCCTGACCTTGGTGTTAACACCAAGTTCTAACCAGCCAGCTGGGTGGGAATTTTGATTGGTTCTCCGCCGAATTCCCAGTGTGAGGAGGGGCTTCAGCAGATTTCCTGAATGAACAGACCAAGAAGTGAGTGACTCCCGTCCCCGTGCTGCAGGCAGACTGGCGGCCTCTCCCTCCAATAGCTGCTCCTCCCGGCAGGGAGGTCTGGTGGGCACCTCCCTGCGCCCCTCCCAGGCCTGGGTGTCCAGCAGTCCGAGAGTGGGAGCCTGGGCCCCAGGGTGGTCCACAGACCGAGGGAGGGGATGCAGGACACATTCCTGGTCTCAGATTCTGAGGCTCCCTGGGAATCGGGTGGCAGTGGGGTGGCCTCCGCCAGCGTCCAGCTCTGCGGCCCCAGTGTGTGGACAGACAGCAGCCTGGACCTTCGAGGAGGCCTGGGAGACACCTCAGGTGAAGGAGGAGCTTGGAGGAGGGGAACTTTAGAAGTTGTCTCCTCTTACAGTCCCTGATGAAGATGACGCCTTGCACCACCCTCCTGTCCCTCGGCCGTGGGGTCAAAGTCTGGGGAGGTGGACAGGGCCACTTGTCCCTGAGCTGAACCTGCAGGCGTCAGCAGTGATGGATGGGTGTGTGCAGAATTCCTGGAGGAGCCTTGCTGGGGACCCGACCCAGGCAGCGGGGGTGCTAGTCCCTAAGCCCAGGCAGTCGGAGATGGTGTCCAGGTGATGCAGGCCAGTGAGTTCCGACGTGACACTTGTACCACCTTCTTTAATCAGGCGACGGTGTTTTGTCATTATCCCCTGGGGCCTTGGATTCTGGGAGGGGCCAGGGGCTCAGGGGACAGGCATTCGAATCCTCGGGTCTGACGACAGCAGATGAGGGTGGGCCTGGGACTGAGCCTCTGACCCTGTCCCCTGGCTGGTCTGGAAGCTGGTGGGCAGTGCAGGAAGCCAGGACTCTGCTCAGTCCCTCGGGGGGGCCAGCCAGGGCCTGCTGCCAGTGCTGAGGCCGGGAAGGGTGGTGGGCAGAGTCCGGGGCAGGGACGGCCAAGGCTGCTGTGTGACCTTGGTGGGGCATTTCCCTGCCTGTTTCCTCGTCTGTGCAGGTAGGAGTGAGTAATGTCCTACACAGACACCTGTTGCTACAGAATAGCCCCCCGACCCTGCCCACCACTCCTCTTCCCAACCCCACTCCTCCATAGGGGAACCTGCTCGACTTGCCTCCCCGCCCATCCTGGGCATCTGCCCCGATGCCCCTCGCTGCGGTTGGCATGGCTTGCTGTCCAAGGCCACTGGTGTGTGCTCCCCACATCCTCTACCTGCTCAAGGATGCAGGCTCTGAGGCTGTCCCCACGCCTCTCTCCGGCTTCCTACCCTTTCCCTGCGGCGGACCCCTCCGTGTCTGAACCTACTGCTTGTCCCCATCCGTTCTTTCCCAATAGTCTGTCCCCTCCCCGCAGATGGCAGCCCTGCTCTCTCCTAGCTCCTGCTGGCTTCATCCTTTGAGGAGGGCCGGGTACTTCTGTCTGTGGAAGCTGGGCTGGGCCCCCTACACCAGTTCTGGGCCAGGGGACCAGCCAGGCCCTTCCAGCTTGGGGCCCCTGCACATGCTGCCCCTGTGCCCAAAGTGCCACCCCCCACTGAGCTCTGACCCCGAGACCCCCACTTTTCCAAGAATCTCTTCCTCAGGCCCCAGGCATGGAGGGCTTGGGAACCGCCCTTGTCATGTCATGTCCCTCTCCTGATTGATTAGTGGATCGATCGACTGATCACCGTTTATCCCCATCAACACCCCAACACCCCACTGCCTTCCCCCCAGGACCCATTCTGATGAGCGTTTAGTGTGTGCCTTTTGTGTTTTGTATTTTTCAGAATGCATAATGCTGTTCGGTTGCAAGTATTTCTGATCAATACTAGCGGTGTGCCAAAGTTCTAGACTCAGGACCTCTTTACAGTCTTACAATTGTCGAGGACCCCAAAGAGCTACTGTTCAGGAACGTTATATCCAGTGGTGTGTGGGAGCCGGCTCGTCTCAGCTCACGAGAGCCTGCTGTGAAATCTCCAGCCATCATTAAAATCAAATTAAACTAATTAAATTATGTAAAACAGATAAATTACATAAAAAACAAAGGTAATAAACACTCAAAACTTATCACTTCCTAATTATATCTCACTGTTATCTAAGCTCGAATCGAGAAGCATTTTGTGCCTATCGTATTTGCACAGTGGAAATGCTGTAGGATATTGTCAGTCTCTCCTCAGTCTGTGTTCACTGAGCCCACGGGAGCGTTTACACCACGGGAATCAGCAAATGCAGCATGTCAGGGCTTTTCCTGGAGCGCTGGTGGTTAAATCTTGACCAGCACAGCACTAGTGACATAACCTGATAGTTACCACATTAGAAATTAAGAGTGAGGGCCGGCCCGGTGGCGCACTGCTACAGTGTGCTGCTTGGGAGCACGGTGGCACTCCCGCCGAGGGTTCAGATCCCACATACAGACCGGTTCCCGCTCACTGGCTGAGCGAGGTGCGGACGTGACGTCGAGGGTTGCGATCCCGTTGCCGGTCCCGGTCCGGTACGGGCGCGACACTGAGGGTTGCGATCCGCGTTGCCGGACACGAAAAAAGACAAAAAATATGGAAAAAAAAAAAAAAAAGAAATTAAGAGTGAGAATTTACAAATATTTATTTACGATGTTTTGTTAGAAACAATAATACACGACTTGTTAAGATAAATAACATTTATATTAATGTTTTATGAAAAGTAACTGTATCTTTTTCAAAACAAAAGACTCAGTGAGAAGAGCGACCTTATTCTACATAGTTGCAAATCTCTTTAATGCGTGGTGTACAGAGGGCAGGTGGGTCCTCCTGTCCACTGCCACATTCCGTCTGTCACCATATGCTGTTTTGGTTGAAGTCTGAAGAAATTCAGCCGCACGCAGATCTGCTCCCTTTTCAGATAATTGCGGATATTCTTTGATGCTGCACCCAAACGGGACGAATAGTAATTCCTCAAAGGTAGTTGAAATGTGCAATCTGAAACCCCATCTGTGGACTTTTTGTGTCTTGTTACATTAACCTCCGTTGGTTGGTTTTCCACTTTGAATGGATCTGCACCTATGCATAATTTTGGAATATTATGTTTTGGCCATCTGGAAAATTTTGGCTCATTGAGTTATATAGATTTTCCAAATGTTGACATATTTTATTATATATTATCTGAAAATCGCAATAACATCACCACTGATGTCACAAGAAAAGCCTTTAAACATTTGGAAGCTGACAGACTCACAGTGGTGCATACAGGTTTTCCAAAATGCTGATTTTCACTTAAGCTCGAGTTTTATCCTTGGCAGCAGATCTTGTCACTCGGTAGTTATTTTCTGTGCGGCGGGCTTACTTCATTCATCTTTGAGAAAACATCTTCCAAATACCGAGCTGGCACCACGGTCGTTCCCTTGCCAGCTGTCTTTCAAGTAACACGGTGGTGCGCGTCTAGTTTAGCCGGAAACTGTCACTCGGGAAACCCCCTCTGCCATGGTGGCTTTGTGTGTCTCCCCACTTCCTTGTACAGAGTGTTGGGGGGACGTGACCCCAGGCTTGGGGTGCGACGCGACGGGTCATTTTTACGGCTTCATCCAAGACCTTCTTAGGGAAACGGCTTCTCCTTTGTGACCCGCTGCTGCGTTTTCACCATCTGTGCAAATGTCAACGTGGGAAAAGACGGCTCTTTTATTATGAAAGTAGTTTACACCTTGCTGGCCCCGGAAAGGTTCTGGGGACCCCAGGGTTCCACGGGCCACACTTTGGGAAGCAGTGCTCCGTGGCCTGGTGTCTCATTCTGATCTCTACTTTCTCCACTGGTGCTTTCCAGGCTCAGCCAGCTCCTGCGGCAGCCTCTCTCCTCGCGTCTAACTCTGGGCTGTGCTCCCATCTGTGTCCCCCCACCAACAACACTGCGTGGACATCTTCCGCCAAGTCCCCTGGGTGTCTAGAGGGGCTTTCCCTCTGGAGCGGAGCAGCTGGGTCCGAGGGCTAAACACGCCTGCTCAGGCCAAGCAGCCCCTCCTATCTAGGACTTCCCCTTGGGGGTCTCTGGCCTTTCCCTTGACAAATGCCCTTCTCTGTCTCCAGAGCTCTGGTGAGCTGGGTGGGTTCTGCTGCTCCACAGCCGCTGGGCCTGGATGTGCAGCCCTGGCCCCGGCCCCATGCTTCCCACCGTGGTCTCGGGTCAGGGTGCTGATCTGTGCTGCCATGTGCAGCTGGGCAGGCCCCACAGCTGGGCTCCGGCTGGCTCGACCAGCTTGGTGGTGTGTGGCTGAGCTTGCCTGGGCCTGCGGCATTGCAGGGGCAGCCTTAGTTCTGTGTTCTCCATGTCCGCTGAGTCCAGGGCTGGGGAGCAGGGCCTCGCTGAGGGGCCTGGGGTTGGGGTTGGGGGAGGGCCCTGACTGCAGCCCATCACCAGGATTTCTTGGCTGTGGGTCTTCCCAGCCTGCAGACCACGATCAGGGCCGGCAGGGATGCGGGAGTAAGTGGGCTCTGTGTGCGAGTGGGTGTCAGAAGAGGCATTGGGAAGTGAGGGGCCCACCTAGGTGGGGGCTCCTCATGGGGCACTGAGGAGCTGGGAGAGGTGGTCGGGCAGGGCTGGAGTCGGGGCTCGGGCAGGTGGGCTGTCCTCTTGCTTTCTGGGCACTGCATGAGGTCAGCCCTTGGGGGCCCTGGTAGCAGGTCTAGGAGGAGTCAGGTGCCGGGGCAGGGCTGGCTGTGTCCGAGCTCAGCTGCACCCGCTGGGTTGGTGGTGGTGGGGTAGGGGTCTTGCTCTTTCTGGGTCTGTTTCTTCCTTCAAACAGTGGGGTTTATCTGTGATTTGGGTGGTCAGTGGGTCCTAGGCTGGGAGGGAGAGACTCCCCCACGCTGACAGCCCCCTCCCAGAGCTGGGGCTCCCACCCCTGCCCCTCAGGGGGCTTCCCGAGCCGGGGATGCCAGCCAAGGGTGTGGCCTGGCTTCCTGGGCACTGACGCAGAAGGTGGGAAGCAGGAGGGGGAGGGCGTCGGAAGAGCAGGCCGGGGCTTGTGGCGGCCCCTGTGCGCTCCTGCTGCGAGCCAGCGCTGGGCCGCGGTAGAGGCTTTGGCAGGCGTCGGAAGCAGACGCAGCCAGCGAGCCCCCAGGGATAGGAAGCTGGCCCGGGACTTGCCAGCCCCTGAGAAAGTACACGGGCCCTCCTGCAGGCGACAGCAGCCAGGACGGCTGGGAGCTCAGGACTGACGGGGCCGGCTCCGTGGGAGCCACTTCATCCTCCTGGGGCTTCAAGGCCAGGGGCTGGTCACTTCATGGAGGACAGTCGGGGTGTGGACATCACACCGGGCCATCTTGGCCTGGTCTACTTCCTGATTAAACAGGACAGGGGTCAAGTGGACCTCTTTGCCCCGTCCCCACCACTGCCTGGCCCAGAATGAGGCCATCAGTGAGTGGTCCCTCGTGATGGTAGCCAGTTCCCAAGGGCCCAGTGTTGGCATTGGGCCAGGGTCTGAGCAGAGCTGGAGTCTAAGGCAGGTGTCCCCTCCTTAGCTGGGGGTATGGGGTCGGCCAGAGCCCCATGGCCAGTGTGGGGAGGAGCAGGCCTGGCTGGGGCCAGCCCCACAGCAAGATCATGCTGGCTCCCCTGACCCGCAGCCGCCTCCGCACATGCCCACCCACCCTGCTGAAGGCTGGCATGGCTTGTGGGGCGGGAGAGGGGCAGGGGGCCCACACTGGCGGCTGACCTCATGGCTTGCGGCAGCTGGCGTGGCGCTCTTGCCTAATAGGGTTGCCTGTGCCAGCCCAGCGGAGCCCCACGCCCGGCCTGCGCTCAGCAGACGTGTCGGGGCACGGCTCCTGGGCTCTGGCTGTAGCAGGAGCCCCAGTGACTGCTCAGGAGCCGGGTGGTAGCCGGCTGGGAAGTGGCTGGGACCAGCATTGGCCCGTGTGTCCTCGCGGCTGCGGCGGTCAGCCATCTCAGGAGAGCCTGGGCTGGGAGACACCGTACCTGTGGGTGAGCCTGGAGCTGGGGCAGTGTGGTGAGGGGTGTCTGGGGGCAGAGGGTGGGTGCAGTTGGGCTCAGCGGGGGAGGCCTCTGGGCTGAGGAGCGCTGAGTCCGGTGCCTGGCCTGGGGGCTGCCTGCTGCCCACTCCCTCTGTCCTCTGTGGCTTAGGACCCTGAGGAATGCCCAGCAGCCAGCTCCAGGTCTGTGTGATCTTGGAGGGGGTGGGCCGGGCTGGGGGGCTGGGCTCTGAAGCATGCCAGGGTGAGGGAAGGAGAGACAGCCCAGGAGCCCTCCTTCCTGGGGGGTGGAGGGAACCCGAGAGCCCTGTCTTGAGGAGGAGCAGGGGGAGAGGGCAGGAGCCCAATCTGCCAGGGCTGCTCTGAGGGCCCCTGGGGGAGGGACGCGCTGCCAGGAGCCTGGGTAGAGCTTGGCTCTGGGTGTCCCAAGGGCCTAGGCATCCCCATGTCCATCTGAGAGCCAGGCCCCAGAAGTTCTGTCCCAGGCAGGTCAGAAGGGCTCCAGGGCCCAGTGGCCAAAACATCCCACCTCAGCCCCTGTTAGTTTCTCTATGGCTGCCAGGGAGGGGGCTCAGGGGAGGGAGTGGGCAGAGGAAGGCTCTGGAAGGAGCTGGCCCTCGAGAGTGAGGGGTGGACAAGCAGGTTCCAAGCAGGCAGCATGAGGCTGGGAGGACGGAGCCTCTGGGGTAGGCTCAGGAGGTGGGCTGCAGTGTGGGCCCCCCGTGGGAGAGTGGTGAGAGTGAGGGGCTTGGAGTTCAGCCAAGCAGGGCTGCCCTGGCCAATGGTTGCCTGGGAGACCAAGGGGCCTGGATTTGCTGCACAGGCCCAGGGGTGGCTGAAAGGGCCCGAGACCCCGGACCCAGGAGTGACACTGCAGAGAGACCATAGGGCTGGGGAGAGGGCACAGGGACACCCACTGGGCTCCTCCTGTGGTCCGCGGGGCCCCAGCGTCATTTGAGTGCTGGCAAGTCCCTCCAGCATGCAGCACAGCTAAGGAGGCTGGCTGGGTTCTGGGGCATCACGGGTAAGCCTTGCTTTGCAAAATTTGCTCCCGTGAGGCTGGCTGGTTTCTGTAAAGCGATTCCTGGTTTGCCTTTGAATTCCATCAAGCTACGGAAAAAGTCTCAGCACAAAAAATAGGAGCACTTGGACGTGAAAGCCATCGATACCCAGTGTCTGGCTTCATCTGCCCCTCACCCACAGCCCCGAGGTTTCGGGGCAGGACCTTGCAGATGGCCCTCCTGCTGCCCTGGGGTCCTACCTGCCTGACCCCTCATACCTGGCTCTTGGGGCCCCGCCCCGCCCCCACACCTGCTGGTCTATTTGTTTACAAGGCGTCAGGGAGCTCGGCTGCAGTACGGCCTCCTCCAGCAGAGGCTGCATGGCACATGCCGCATTCCTGCCCCGAGTCACTCACCTGGTCAGTCGCACAGGCCTCACCCACCCTCCGGCCCTCTTGCTCTCCCTAGGTGTGTGATGAGCAGCAGGCCCAGACCCCATCCCAGCGGGGGACTGCAGGGGCCTCGGGAGCAGAGGCACCTCGGAGGAGCCTCCCCAGGCCTCCTGTGGGCAGCCAGCCTCAGCTGGTGACCCAGGCCAGTCCCACCTTGCACCTGCCGCCAGCCCACCGCTGAGAGCCCAGATCCCTCCACGATGGCTGCCCTGCCAGCTGGCCCCCTTCCTGGGCCTGCTTCTCCACCTGAGGAGCCGGGGCTTGACCTGGAGAAAGGACGGCTTTTCCTGAGCGCCAACATTCTGCCTGTGGGTGAGTGAGGCCTTGGGCTCTGCGCCCAGTCAGAGAGCACTGGAGCCCTGGGGACAGTGTGGCTCTGGGTTTGGTTCTGTGACCACAATGTCCCCTGATGTCTTCTGGGGAGAAAGGGTCTCTGGCAGCTATCCCCAGAACAGATGGGACCTCCATGGGCTGGGAAGCCAGGTGGGCAACACAAGTGTGGCCGCATGGGCATCCTGTCCCTTTATGTGGGCAGATTCTACAGGGCTGGACACCTGGGGGAGGGGGTGGGTTCGCCCTGGTGGACACCTCTCTGCCTACCTGGCATCCTGACAGCTTAGAATGCTTTCCTTTGGGCCGGCCTGGTGGCGCACTGCTACAGTGCACTGCTTGGGAGTGCGGCAGCGCTCCCGCCAAGGGTTCGGATCCCACATACAGACCGGTTCCCGCTCACTGGCTGAGCGAGGGGCGGACGCGACACGGAGGATTGCGATCTGTTGCCGGACACGAAAAAAAAAAGACAGAAAAAAAAAGAATGCTTTGGGGCCGGCCCGGTGGCGCACTGGATAGTGCGCCGCTTGGGAAGCGCGGCGGCGCTCCCGTCCGAGGGTTCGGATCCCACATACAGACCGGTTCCCGCTCGCTGGCTGGGCGAGGGGCGGACGCGACACGGAGGATTGCGATCTGTTGCCGGACACGAAAAAAAAAAGACAGAAAAAAAAAGAATGCTTTGGGGCCGGCCCGGTGGCGCACTGGATAGTGCGCCGCTTGGGAAGCGCGGCGGCGCTCCCGTCCGAGGGTTCGGATCCCACATACAGACCGGTTCCCGCTCACTGGCTGAGCGAGGGGCGGAGGCAACAC
>NW_007727608.1:190116-201019 GCF_000696425.1 Galeopterus variegatus | reverse complement strand
CGGAAAAAAAAAAAAAAAAAAAAAAAAAAAAAAAAAAAAAAAAAAAAGAATGCTTTCCTTTGATGCCCGGGCCCAGCCAGAGGGCAAGGTGTCCCTATGTAGAGAGGCGCCCAGGGTCCAGCATGGGAGACCTCAGGGGTGGGAGCTGCCCTGTCAGCTTCAGGTTTGCTGGGCTGCTCTGGGAGCCCTAGGTCTGCCCCTCGTGGCCCTGTGTGTGTGTGTGCGTGCGTGACATGTGTATTCATGTGAGTGCATGTGTGTGATGTGTGTGCCTGCACTCATGACGTGTGCATGTGAGTGGGTACATGAAGTGTGTGCATGTGTGCACATGTGTGCATGTGTGACATGTATGCGTGCACGTGTGCACACTCCAACACCAGCTGTTCATGCTCCTCCTGGGGGCCCTTGCTGCTCTCTTGGCTGCTGCTCCCCAGTGAGAACCGTGGTTGCAGTGAGCACGTGCATGTGTATGCACCTATCTGCTTGTGTGTGTGTGTCTGGGTGGAGTGTGCCCGCACGTGTGCACACTCCATGCACCCCTGTGCTCCACAGAGCCAGCCCCAGCTTGTTCATCCCACATTCTCCAGCTGTGCCTGGACAGGTCTGCTCCTCCCAGCGGAAGCATGTCTGCTCAGCTGCGCACAGCCCCTTCCTGGAGTGGGGCCTGGTGTTCTGCTCTGTCTGGAAGGGACACCAGGGAGAGGGGAGGCCAGATGGGGGAGGGGAGCACGTCTAGAACCCCAGAGTCTCTGAGAGCCCCTAACCCCAGGCAAGGCCCTGGGGGGTGGAAGCCAGCAGTCCTGGGTGCAGAAGGGGGATTGGATCCAGCTGCGGTGGTGTCCAGGGGAGGGGACTCCTGCTGGGCTCCCCTCCTGCTGCTGTCCCTACCCATGTCACGATGCTGAGGTTGAGCGGGTCATGGGCTGGGCCAGGGGTGGGGTGGGGTCAACTGGTCTGGCTCTGGAGGTCTTTCTGGAAAGCTCCGGAGGCAGCCCCACTGAGAGGGTGAGGACGACGCTCAGGCACCAGAGACAGGCCTGGGGCAGGTCAGCCGGCTCCAGGGGGCTGTCTTGGCAAGGTGGTAGCCACAGGTGGCCCCTGGCAATATGAGGCTGGTTCCTGGCTCAGGCTGGAGTGAGTCCTGCTTCTGGGAACCATGGCTGATGCCAGCTCAGTGTCCCTGAGTGGTGAGCCCATACGTGTGTGGTCAGCAAGGTGCCCCAGGAGGTGTGAGCCTGTTAGGTTTCAGGGTCCTGGCGCAGGTGAGCCAGCCATGCTTACCCAGTGCCTGCTCTGTGCCACCCCCTTTTGGACTCATGGCCATGGTGTCCGCGATGGGGCCGGGCCCTGTTCTCCGGACCAGGCCTCAAGGGTAGCCTCCGTGACACTAGGGCTGGGGCCTGGCCTAGGACTCTCATCTTTCTGCCTTGGGACCTCAGGCCCGGAACAGGGAGCACTGATGGGACGAGGGATGGGTCCAGAAGGCACAAGCTCCTTCGGGGAGGAGAACTGAGCTCCCTGCCCAGGGCAAGGGCAGTGGGGCAGCGTTGGGGACCCTCCTTGGCACCGCTGGCCCCTCATGGCTGACAGCCCCCGTCCCTTGCAATTTCTCTGACTCCACCCAATTCTTGTGTGTCTGTGATAACAGGGTTTCATTTAGAGCCGTGCCACCAGATTCCACAGGCTGAGGTTAGGGGAGAATTCAGATGAGCTGCTGAGCACTGAGCCCACCACGTGGCTGCAGCATTGGGGGTGGCCCCCAGCCCACCGTGCCCAGATCCCCAAGGCACAGGGGCCCTGCTGGGGGTGCTGAGCTGTCCCTGGCCCAGTCCCTCCCTGGCCCTGATGAACACCCACTAGGCTCTGTGAGAAACCCCCCTCCTGGTCCTTGTGCCTCTCAGTGCCACTGGGGTCATCGAAGCCAGAGTTGAAGGGTGGGAGCCCGGGGGTGCAGGCCTGGGCTGGACAGACCTGGGGGGCACTCTCTGCAGGGAGGGAGGGGTCTTGGCTTATCCATCTTGGGGAGCTGTCATGGGAGCCCCTCACCACCCTGAGAGATATGATTCCTGTGGGTCAGGTGGGGAGGGGACTTCAGTGGCTGCTCCTGTCTCTCGCTGGGACTCCTAATGCCCGGATGGGGCTGGAGTGGGAAGACTCGGGGGAACCTGCCTCAGCTGTGACCCAAAGATGCCCATGGCTGGGCTGTGTCCCCCACTCCCACGCTCCCCGAGGATGGCGTTGTGCTTCCCTCTGGGGTGAGCTGGAGCCTTGCAGGTCTGCAGTGCTGGGGGCCCAGAGAGCTCAAAGGCGGGAGGCTCCTTTGGGTTGCCCACCCCATGCTGAGCTCGCGGTGCCACAGGGTGCCCCTCCCAGCCTGGACCCCAGCCGTGGCCACTCGGGTGCTGCTCAGGTGTGGATGGAGAGGCAGAGACATGCTCCGAGAGGCACGCTGCTGACTCAGGCACACACAGCTGGGTTTGCAGGGCCCGGATGATCTGGGGAGGTTTGGAGAGTAGGCGAGGACATTGCCAGGCAGGTGAGGTGTGGGTCATGGAACTGGGCTCAACTGGCCAAGGGACCAGAGACAGGAAGTTCTTGAGGGGCCAGTGGCCTGTGCACCTGGGACTGCTGGTCTCCCGGCCTCCAAGGGCCGGCATCCTTCCCTGGCACCTCTGGGTGGACAGGGTCAGCAGTCAGAACACTGCTTGGCCAGTGCCCTTCTGTCCCCTGGAAGTGTCCGGGGACAAGGCCTTGGCCTCAGGAGTGAGTGTCCTCTGTTCTCGTTGAGCTGCGGCTGGAGCAGCTCGGGGACTCAGCCTCTACTGTCCACACTGCAGGATGTGTGGACCCCGGGGGCTTCCCGGCTTCAGAGTGTGCTCAGGTCTGCACCTCCCCGGAGACTTTGCACCAGAGCCATGCTGGCCCTCCGGCGTGTTTCTTCTTCCTGACTGTGAAGGCAGGGGCTGCTCAGAGGTGCTGGGAAAGCACAGGGGACACAGGGCGGACGATGAGATCCGCCACACCGCCCGCGCCTCCTCTGAGCCTTTGTGCTCGGGGCTTTCTCGCTGAGCTCTGGGTGAGGCTTAGCCCCCCACCCTGTCTTTAACGGCTGCCCAGGGCTCCAGCGGGTGCCCCGAGCACAGGCCACTTGGAAGCGCTGCACGTGCGCCTCTGGCAGCCTCGAGGCTGCACCATTTCCCACCGGCGGCGGCCTTTGATGCGCCCCGAGCTCTCTGAAGCCCCCACCCTCAGCTGCTCGCTGGGAAGCCGGAGGCAGTGTCTGGCTGTATGGGGGCCTGTGCGGGGAGCACTGCCTCTTCAGTGTCGGCCCCTGCCTGGTGCAGGGTCAGAGGCTTTTCTGGAAGGAGGCAGGACACATGGACTCACCTTCAGGGCTGTCTACGCTGGGAAGTAGCCGCAGGTCCTGGCACAATGGCAGTTGGGGGCCCCTTCTCTCCTGGGCACCCACGGGGGCCTCTAGAGGGGACACACTTCCCTCCCACAGAGGCCCTTTGTCCATACCCAGATGCAGCCTGGTTCTGGAAAGCAAAGTCAACTCTGCCTCTGAGCAGACAGGACAGGTGTGACCGAGCCCCTCAGCCCCAGCGCCCCCACGTACCCTCAGCCCGTGGACTCCTGTCTGGGCGGCACTTCCGACAGCCGGCCCAGTTCGTGCTGGTCAGTGTGACTCTCCAGTCGTGGAAAGCATGCCAAGGGTTTTTCTTCCGGGAAACACCCTCCCCCACCCCAAGCAAGTAGAGGTGCGCCCAGCTGCCAGGCTTCCAAGCCAGGGCAGAAGAGGAGGGCAGCCTCACTGGTTGTGTCCCCCCTCTGGGACCAAGTGGGTCCCTCCCCCTGGCGCCATGTGTGCCGACATGCTTTATGTGGTAACTGATGCTCCCTCCTGCAATCGATCCCTGGGTAGTTTAAGTAGGATCAGCTGTGAGTTGTTTATGTCCTTTGGCGCCCTCGTCATGCCCAGGCCACCAGGGAGACCTGAACCTCCTCAGGAAGGGAGTCCCTTAGAAGCGGTGTTTTCCCCATGGCCCACAGCTTGCTTCACAGGGGAGATTTATTCTGAGAAGTCCATGGCCCATGAGCCTCAGCATGCAGCAGGACCTTGCTGAGCATGGGGACACTCAGCTGGCTGTGCCAGCGTATGTGGAGGCAGATGGACCCCAGACCACCCTGCCTGGTCTGCAGAGAAGCGGGCAGTTCCACAGCTCGGCTGGGAAGGGGCAACGATCTACACTGGGGACAGGAGAGACTCAGCAGGGCCGGGAGGAGGGGCTGGCAGTGCTTGGAACAAGGGGCTGGAGCCAGGAGACAGTGGTAGGTCATCCGGGTGCAGTGCACAGGCCCGAGGCTGGGCATGTGGTGTGGGTGGGGGCCTGGGTACCACTTCCTGCAGGGAGGATTTCCTCAGAACGGCCAGGGAAGAGTGGGGCATGATGCCAAGTGTCCCCAGGCTCCTCTGGGCTGACCAGTGCTGGGGGCTGGCTCTGGCACCACCCTGGGCAGCCAGAGGGAGCCAGCTGGGCCAGCACCAAGCTCAACAGATGCTGCTTTGGGTTTCCCTGAGGCTGGAGGATGGATGGACGAGTTTGTGAGGTGGGGATGGCAGATGGGGAAGCTCTCTGCAGGGACTAGGGAAGGGGCCACATGGCCACATGGGAGGACTGGGGAGGACAGAATGGGAGCAGCCTCTGGCTGATGGGGCCCAGTGGAAACTGCCCTGTTCTTGGATTCTACAGCACAACTGGCCTCAGGTGATTCTGAGGAGGGGAGACAGGCTTCCAAAGTCCTCTGGCGGCAGAGGAAACCATGAACGTTTGGGGGGCTGGGTCTGGAGCCCACTGCTACAGGAGGCCTGGTCCCAGCCTGGTGTGGCCTCAACCCTGGGTGGACTGGGCCAGGGGACACTGGCTCTGCCCAGGTCGGGGTTTAATTCCTGCAACGGCTCTTCCTTCCTCTGTCCCTCCCGGGGCAGCGGCAGCTCCCAGAGCTGAGCTGTCACCTGCGGCCCTGCCACTTGGGAGGGCTAGAGTGGCAGATGAGGGCGCTGTGCGGGCTGGACTGGCCAGCGTGGCTGAGGGCTGGGCTATTCCCATCTCCCTGCCACTCTGTGCCCTAGGGGCTGGGACTAGGTGGGCCCGTGGGCTGCCTCCAGGCACAGCTGCTCCTGACACCTGGCCAAGGGGCAGGGCCGGCCTTCCTCCGGGGCTGGGGTGCGTGGGGGCTACAGGGAGAGGAGGGTGTGGGTTGTGTGGCCCACCCAGTTAGAGTGTCCCAAGAGGCCAGTTGAGGAGGACTCCCCTGGGCCCCCAGCAGAAAGCGTCAAGGAAGCACTGGGGTGGGCTGGGGGCAGGGCGCACGCTGGGTGGGGAGTGAGGGGGAGCACGAAGTCCTGCTCACGCCCCTCCCCAGGGCTCTGCTCTCAGGACCCTCCAGGAGTCCACAGCCTTGAGATGGGGCAGGGCGGGCTGGGGCCTCCTGCCTTCCTGCCGAGACAGCCCCTGGGGGCCTGGTGCACAGTCAGTGCTCAATGCGTGCTGGCACAGGGCACTCGGCCCGCCTGGTGTCTGCTGCCACAGCTTTTGTGATGCACCTGGGGACTTGGTGGGTGTGTGTCTCTTGCTGGTCACTGGCCAGAGGCCTCCTCCCCGGCAGGGTCACACTGATCTCCAGCCACCCCGCCAGGAGCCCCAGATGTGCAGAGAGTGGTTGTCACAGTCATAGGAGTGAGCGAGTAAACTTTATAATGGAGGTGCGCACAGTAGGCCTGGGGCCTGGGCGTGGGTCGAGGAGAGGGGGGCCGGGCCCAGCGTCCCTGGGGTCAGGGAGGTCTTTGCTCACTGGTGCCCCTGGGAGTGGCTCCATTAGGCTGAGCGGCCTCGGGTCAGTGGCCCTGGGGAGGGTCTCTCCACGAGGGGTTCCCTCCTGTGCCCGTCTCCCATGCTCCTCCCCTGCTCCCCCAGGTGGGGGTGTGCACACAGGGCAGGGGCAGCGAGGGGGGCCTGGGTCTGGGTGCCTGTGGGCAGGGAGGGGAGGGGGCTTGTGCTTCTCCACATGGGCCTGCCCCTCCCAGGGCCTGGATGTCCTGACCCCAGTTTCCAGGAGAGGCTGTGGGGCCACCCCTGGCTTGTTCAGGTATAAGCCCCCCTGCCCCATCCCTCTGAGTCTAGAGTGGCCCCAGCGCCATCCACACCTCCTCCCGCCAGCATCCCAGACAACTGTTTTCTCCCCAATTGGCCTCCCACTG
Source organism: Galeopterus variegatus (assembly GCF_000696425.1). Taxonomy (NCBI): domain Eukaryota; kingdom Metazoa; phylum Chordata; class Mammalia; order Dermoptera; family Cynocephalidae; genus Galeopterus; species Galeopterus variegatus. The sequence goes on along the minus strand of NW_007727608.1, from coordinate 194,757 downwards.
CCTGCCCACCTGCCTCCGACCGTCCCCCGAGCCGGAGGGCTGGTCCTGTGGCACCTCGTCTGTGGGCACCGTCTGTGGGCACCAGAGTGTTCCCCGGGAGCTGGGCAGTCCATGCCTCAGCATCCAGCATATACCTCACTCAGCCAGCAGTGGGCAGCCCCTGTCCAGGGATCCGGTGGCCTGGAGGAGCCGGGCTCTGGCTGCATGGGTGGCTCTGTATAGGAGAAGTGGCCTTGACCAACCCTTCTGGCCTTATCTGTGGGCACCAGAGTGTTCCCCGGGAGCTGGGCAGTCCATGCCTCAGCATCCAGCATACACCTCACTCAGCCAGCAGTGGGCAGCCCCTGTCCAGGGATCCGGTGGCCTGGAGGAGCCAGGCTCTGGCTGCATGGGTGGCTCTGTATAGGAGAAGTGGCCTTGACCAACCCTTCTGGCCTTGACCCAGCTCCCAGGCTCTCTGTCCCGCAAGACCCAGACAAGGCTCTCAACCCTGCCAATGAGAGAAGCTATTGGCAGCAGGACCCCGGGTCTCCGGGAGCCCTGGGCAGGTGCCTTTCTCTCTCTGTGCCTCTGTTTTCCCCTCAAAGTAAAGGTGATGTCAGGAATCAATGGTTCCTAAAGGCAGGCAGCACCTACAAAGGCACCGTGGCCCTTCCAGCATGACCCACCCCTTCTAGCTGGCACCAGCTCCATGCAGCAAAGTGCTGGGGCTCTTGAGGCAGAGGGTCAGCCCTGCCCTGGGCTGGAGGCCAGGGTGCCCCTCCCCTCCCATCTCACAGGAGGTGCCTGGGCCACCACCCTGGGCCTGGCCCCCTCCCCCGGCCCCAGGGCCATCCCATGCTCCGGGCTCTGCAGGTGGGAGGCAGGAGCGGGTGGGAGGCAGGAGCGGTTGGGACTGAGGGCCAATGCTGCACGTTGTCTTGAGTTCTGATTGAGAACGGGATGTCTTAAGACCAGATGCTGGTGAAAAATGAAACACACGCTTTCTAAATTTAGCTGGTTGAGAATTGCACATTTACCCAATTAGACTTATTGATTCGGCAGCGTGAGCACACTTGCTCGCCCTCTCCCTGCGGCGCCCTAGCTGCGCCTCTTGCTGCCTCCCTGCACACGTCTCTTGGGCCTATCTGTCCTCGGTGGTGACCTCGGGCTGCAGAAAGGCCTCTGGGCCCGGCTCTCACCCTGAGCCATCAGTTTCTCCCAGAACTGAGCGACGCTGCCAGCAGCAGAGAGTCTCAGGGTACACAGGGCAGAGTCTGGCTGAATTCCTCTCTGCCGGGGAGAGGCAATGCCTGAGGGCCACCCGAGTCCAGGCCTGGCCAGCATGTTTGGAGAAGCAATGGACTCACGGCTCCCTGCCTGCAGGGATCTCATGATCTTGCTGGGAAGAGCAGACTCAAAACAAGGGCAAGGTCATGTCCTGGGACATTGTGGGGGACAAGGCAGCCAGGGAAGGCTTCCTGAAGGGGGTGCCTTGCTCCAGATCTCTAAAACAGGCGGCGGGGGAGGGTGAACGCAGAGGAGGCAGCCCTGGTGCAGTGTCTGGAGGAAGGGGCAAGGGGAGGAGGGAACGGCAGCTGGGCACGTCCATGGGCCCCCTGGGGCCTCCCAGAGGCCCAGGCATCTGATGTAGCCTGTGTTTCAGCAGCCTGGGTGGCTGTATTGGAGAGAGGCCTGGAGGTCAGATGCGGGCTGAGGGCAAGGCCCAGGTAGGAGGACCTGGGGAGGAGGACTGGCACGGCTGGGACACAGGGGCTGGGGGGCTCTCTGGTGGGGGCTGGGGGTAGGCTCTGCCCTGGCTGCTGGAGCGGCCCCCAAGAGCACTTGGCTGCATGGCACTCAGCATGTGCAGGTGGCCTTCCCCAGAGATGCCACGCCCTCCGCTGGTGGATTCTTGGAGCCTCTGGCTCAGAACGGAGGTTTCTTTCGTGGATCTCTGTTTGCATTTCGGTTTTGGCTGCATGCGGCAGGAAGCTCACGTTGCTCCGTCTGTTGCTCTGTGTTTCCGTGTCTCTGTCTCTCTGTCCCTGGTCTCCTGGCTTGTGGATCCTCTCTCCTGGGGCTTCTTCTGAGGACCACAAGCAGCAGGAATCTGGCTGTGCCCAGGCGGTCCTGCTCCCAGGACCAAGCACCTCTGTTCTAGTGAGAAGAGACCTGCCCCCTCCAAACAGAGCCCCGCACAGTCTGGGAAAGGAGGGCACATGGGCATGGTCTTGAGGATGCTGCCCACCGAGGTGCCCAGCAAGTGGAGGGGGCTGGGCTCTTCCCTACCCTGCCTGAACCCAGGCCTGAGGTCTCTAAGCCAGGCAGTGATGGGAGTGCTCAGGGCTGTCACCCTGAGAAAAGCTCTCAGAGGGCCTGAGGATGGGCAAAGTGCAGAAGGAAGTCCCCCACCCCTGCTGGGACATCTCAGAAGCCAAGAAGTGTTGGCACCACAGGTGCAATCGCGGAACGCCTCACAGCTTCCAAGCAGGAATCCCATCCTGGCCTGTGCTCGGCCTCTGCCAGCTCCTGGGCGTGTGTTGGGAGGGTCTGGGCGTGCGGCACCGGGGAGGGGTGCAGGAGGCTCGGGCTCATTCATCTCAGCACACGGATGTGCGGGGCTGGGAGGGTCTGGGCGTGGGGCACCGGGGAGGGGTGCAGGAGGCTCGGGCTCATTCATCTCAGCACACGGATGTGCGGGGCCGCTTCACTCATACCCCACTCGCTCACCTGCAGACACTTCTGAGTGCCTCTGGAGTTTCCACCTCCACCCATCAGACCTGTGCTCACTCTCAAGCTCTCTTCGGGGTCCTGGTCCGGCTCATGCTGTCAGAGTAGGGGCATGGAGAAAAGGAGGAGTGGGCAGCGCTGGCCTGGCCTGGGCTTGGGTGCCTGGTGTAGAGGGTGAGCAGAGAAGTTGCTGGAGGCAGCATTCCAGGAGAGGAAGCCAGGGTGGAGTCTGGGGGTGTCGCTTGCTGGTGTGGCCAAGGGGAGCCAGGAAACAGCCTTCCCTGCATGGGGAAGTGCTGGGTCGGCGCCCCAGAGCCCTGGAGCTGCCCGCAGTGTGCATCAGGGAGGCGCCTCTCTAACACAGCTCCCGGCACATGCATGGCTCTGACAACCCCTCATGGTAACTGCGGTGGAGTGTGCTGCAGGCTTGTGGCGGTGGTGGGAATGTGCTACCCCAAGCAGAGGCTTCCGGAGCCCACCCGGCCTGAGACAGATGAAGCATCCGGAGTGCACAGTGCACAGCAGGGCACGGAGCTTCCAGTGGCATGCAGAGACAGGGCTGGCATTTCCTCTGTGCTCCTAGAAAGCAGAAAGCCTCAGGAGCTCAGCTGGCCCTGTAGCCGCCAAGATGCGGTCCCTCGTGGGTCAGCTTTGGCACTGGGAGGAATCCCGAGCGTGCCCCAGGGTCAATGGCACAGCCAAGGAATCCACTGTGTAGCTTGGAGAAAGTCAGAAACCTCCTGGGCTGCGGCAATCTGGAAAGAACCGTAGAAACCAGCAGGTCCATACTTGGGGAAACTGAGGCTGGTAGAGTGGAGGCCGAGGCTACTCCTGGGTCTGTGGGGAGCCGGGACATTAGCCTGTGTCTCCCGTCTCCTCTTTAGTCATTAGACTAGGGCCAGACAGTGGATGGGGTCTGCCTCGGCGCAAAATGGGCACATTGGCGACCCGACCAGGCGAAGCTGACGAGCCCAGGAATGCACGTCTCCTCAGTGGGCTACAACCCGTTCTCAGGACCGGCAAGGACTTCCTCTCCCATCCTGAGCCACGCATGTCAGACCCCAAGGAAAGGAGTCCAGGGACCCTCGGGTGCAGATGGAGCATGGGCTGCCCTGGGTCGTAGCAGGCTGGGGGCTGGGGGGCTCACGGTGCAGGAACCCACCCAGCGCCAGTGCGGGCGAGGCGGGGCTGGTCTTGCCTCTTGGCTCTAGCTCCGTAGCCAAGGCTGGCCCGGGAGGGAGTTGAGGCCTCTCTGGACCCGGTGAGGGCTGGACACTCTCGGTTGGCCTCTTTCTCTCTCTCCTCTTCACTGCCTGCTGCAGATGGGGAAACGGGTGTGGGGAGGGTCACTTCAGGAAGAAGAGCCAGGCCCTGCAGGGAAGCCTGGTCTGGCAGGGAGGTCCCCAGAAGGGTCCGCAGCTGTTGCTGCTTTGGGGGCCCTCTGTGACCGGGAGCAGCAGGAAGAGGCTGGAAGGGAGGCTAGTGACCGCCCAGGGGATGGGTCAGTGCCTGCGTTTACAGCAGCCATCCTGGCCCTCTCTCCAAGCATGAAGGGCTCTTTCCAAGACAGCAGCACCAAGCACCCCTCCCCTGTACCCAGGAGGGCTGCTGCCCTGGTGTGAGCTGGGGAGACCTCTTGGGGCTGGGCTGTCACCCTTCCCGCACAGTTCCAGGCCCTTCTGCACGTCTCTGCAGGTGCCCCCTGACATACTAGTTGGAGGAGGGGTGGCCCAGGCCCCTCTCTCCAAGCACCAGGGTGGTGGGGTGGGGGGCGTGGGCAGTCAGCCCGGCTGAGCAGCCCTGCGTGGGCCGTGCTGAGCAGCCCGGCAAGCGCCCGAGCAAGCGCCCAGGCACGCGCCCGGCCTCAACACCGGGCAGCGTTCTCGGCCCCGCCCCCTTCCCCGTCCCGCTCGGGCCACGCGGAAGAGG
>NW_007727608.1:169485-189116 GCF_000696425.1 Galeopterus variegatus | reverse complement strand
CGGGGGCCGCGGCCGCTGGACGCGCGGGGGCGCCGCTGCCCCTGGCACGGGTCGGGGCTGCGCCTGGGGCAGGGGCGCTGACTGCTCCCCGAGCTACTAATGGGGTTCAGACAGGGGAGGGGGGTCTCGGGGGGCTTGGGTAGGGTGCGGGTGTGGGATTTGGGGGCAGGACGGGCAGAGGGGTTCTGGGCTGTCTTGGCGGCCTCAGGTGCTGGGTGAGGGATCTGGGGGCCGCCCCTGCAAACTTTCCTTTCTTGGTTTCGGGGCGGGGGGGGGGTTGTCCTACTGGGGCTGTGACCCTGTGGTGCTACTGACCCTTGCTGAGCTTAGACTCGGGACACCTTGTTCCTTGCTGGATGGTGCAGCAGGGGCACTGCCAGGTGGGTCTGCAGGAGGTGCCGGGTGGACGTGCCGCATGGGCGACGCACCACACGTCTGTCTGGGCTGCAGGTGCCGTATCTGGCCCGGGGCCAGCCTCTCTGGCACCAGCAGGTGGGTGTGCGGTGGGCATCACAGCCCAGGCTGTCTGTAGGATGGGGGCAAATTGTTTGAGCGTCCACTGCTGAGTGGTACTTTCTGGGGCTCTGGGCTTGCAGGAGAGTTGTGGGGCATCCTTTAGGGGTGGGCACTTCTGGAGCCTCAGAGAAACATGAGAGGAAATAGGAGGCCTCCCTCCCCGCTGTCCCCTTGCCCCTTGCTACGTGGTGACCCTTGCAGCACTGAAGCTGACTTTCTCCTGTGAAGCTGGACTCTCTGGCGTGGTTATCCGCCCCTCACCCATGAGAATGTACTTGGTTTGTGCCCCCTTCGTCCCCTAACACCTTGATCTGGTGGGGTGATGCTTGGCTCTCCTGGTGTCCGGGCCACAGTGCCCAAATGCTTGTCACTGGGAGCCTGCTTGTGTCCTGCCAGGGTCCTCTGAGCCCAGAAGCTCAACTGGAGAGCTGCAGCTGCAGAGGAGGGTTCAGGCCTCATGGACTGTGGGGAAGGTCATAGGTCACAGGTCACCTCTTCCTTGGTTGGGGGGGACAGGAGCCAGCCTGTATGTCTCCCCCAGGACTCTGGGCTAATGGAAGAAACTGGCTCTAAGGCCCCCCATCACATTCTTTCTGCATTTAACACATGGGCACATCTTTGAGGCTCTATGGGAGGGTCTGGGGGTTCCAGAAAGGAAGAGGGAGGCTGTACCTAGAAGACCCCCACAGCCCCTTCCCCAAGGCCTGACTGCTCGGTGGCCCTGCCCTGGCCTGTGCCTGGCCAGAGGCTGTGGCCCTGCCCTCTGGGAGAGGAGAGAGCTGACCCTTCCTTATCCCTCATCTGCAACTCGGTGCTGGGAGGGGGTGGGAGGGAGAGACCAGTGTCTGAGCCAGTGGCAGCAAGAGAGGCTGGAGCTGGCCTGGGCAGTGGCCGGGGGGCCGGGGGCATGTCTGCTGGACAGTGCGAGCCGTGCTCAGGCTTCCCAGAGGGCTGGACTGGGGGCCTTTTTGCCTCAGATCCCCGCTGCACAGTGAGCGTAAGGCTGGGGTGGGGTCTGCGGGGGTTGGGCCTGTTATCCAGCCACTGGCAGAGCCGACCCTGCTGCGGTTGAGGAACAGCTGGAGAGGGGCGTGCAGAGGGTGAAGGGCAGGCTGGCGTGGCCCCTCCTGCGAGTGACCGAGCAGGGGATGCCCACCCACCAAACCCCCCGCTGGTGCTTGGGCCAGGTCTGCGGGGCCTGGGTCCCCCTGTAGGTCTTGAGGGCTCCTGCGTGGCCAGGCCAGAGGAACTCTTAGGTGGGACAGACCCCCTGCAGACCCTCCTGGGGGCTGTGGGGTCAGGTGGCCCTGGTTACTGAGGCCTCACTCCCCACTGCCGAGAGTTCAGGTTACATAATCCCCCACCCCACACACGGACTGCCGTAAATGGCAGCAGCCAGGTTTGACAATACGAGTTGTAATTGGATTTTAATTTTTAATGTCTGCAGTAGACAGAGAGCTATGGGCAAATTTGTATATATTCTGTTACTCTGCGCCTAACAGGACTACTTCATTAGCTGCTAACTATTGCGCCCGCCCCGCCGCCTGCTCCCTGGCAGGGAGGGAGCCCGGCCCAGAGCCATGTGCCCGAGACCCAGAGGCTGCCTGCCACCTGCTCCGACGGAGGGGCATGATGAGGGGGTGGGCTGCCTGCTGGGTCCCAGCCCAGTGGCTCCTCTCTTGCTGTGCAGCCAGTCTTCCTGTCTCCCATCCCGCTCCTGTGCCACTGCAGCCCCCAACCTGCGTGCCATGGGGCCCTGGCTGCACCTGGCTGCTGGGAAGGGGTCGCCATTGGGGCCCAGGCATCCTCATGCCTGCTGAAAATCCAGCTTCTCTGCAGCTGCCTGTTCTTGGGCCGTTACAGGTCCAGCCAGGAGCCTTGACCCCAATGGCCACTGGGCACAGGTGGCCCTGGATCATCTGGGGTTCCACCTGCCACTCACACCGCTTACACCCACTGCTCGTGGCTCACCCCTGTGAACTGGGGGTTGCGGCAGCTGGGTCTCTTCGGTGCTGGGGGTGGGTCCTCCCCTGGCGTGCCCCTCCAGCCTCCAGACAGACCCAGGCCCTGGGCAGATGTAGGACCCGCATGCCCACTGGTGCCACCCCCGAACCCCCGCAGGAGGGGTCCCAGGAGGCAGGCAGCTCCATCTCCGACCGCCCTCCGAATTATTCTTAGGTCTGTTGTGTAACAGGCGAGCATCCAGGCGGAGGGAGGAAGGGCTCCTGGAGATGTCTCCGGCGGCAGCAGCGGCTTTCGTCCTTTGCGCCGCCCAGCACAAAGGGACAAAGGAGGCAGCCTCGGCCACCAGCCCGGGGCAGTGGAGAGGGGCCCGAGCTAGTGGGGGTCTGGGTGTCCCTTCACTTCTGATGCCTCCCGAGCTGATCCTGGCTTGGGGCTCCTCCCACCTCCTGCCCCTGCAGCCGTGTGTGCGCGTGTGCATGTGTGCACATGTGTGCATGCGTGTGCACGTGCCCGTCCCCTCCTCCAGGGGCCAGGTCCAGAGCAGCACAAAGGGCCTGGGGGAGGGAGGCGAGGTGCCTACCAGGACCTGGAGCTGCCCCCGCGGCTCTTCCTCTTGCCCTCCTTTCCACCCCCTTCTGTGTTCCCAGCAGCCTCAGGGCATCGATTCCGGGGTCTCCACCCCCATAGATGGGAGCAGGCTCCTCACACCTGTTTCCTGAGCTCCCAGCATGCAAAAGACCCCCATGGGCAGCAGGCTCCAGGAGGAGCCGGGCGTGATGGCAAACACGCGGGACCTGGGGAGGCTCAACTCACCTGCATCCCCAGGACCACCCTCTTCCTCCCCTCCTGCCCCTCGCTGGACCCGCAGAGACGTGTGTGGCCAAGCCACTCGCGCGGGACGAATTGGAAGGCAGGGAGGATTGGGGCAGTGGGGGCAAGTTGCTGAAGTGTCCCTCTGCTCGGTCCCACAGGGAGGGCCAAGAAGGCCTCTGACCACAACTCCACATCCCTGGCCTTGCCTCACCCCTGATATGCTCCCAGCTGGAACCGGGATGGGGTGTCGCTGGCAGACCTGGCCCCTCCAGGGCTGACAAGGTCGCCTCAGGGCAGTTGCTGTGTGGACTTTCCCCCAAGTTGACCTGAGAGTCTGAGGCATATGGAGGTGCCTCTGAGGATGCTTGGGCCATGCAGGGAGGCATGGGGCCTCAGAGGTCCCCAAAGGGCCCAGTTCCCCTTAGTGGCTGTAGGGAGGGTTGTGGCTGCTGTGGTCCTTGTTCCCTGGGGGTGGCTTCCCCGGTGGGCCAGACCCAGGCAGAAGCACCTGCTTTCTCAGGAAGCCTTCGCTGACAGCCAGCTGTCCCTCCCTCCCTGACCTCCAGGTACCCAAGGGTGACCAGTCCTCCATCCAGTCTGAGATGGGGCCTTTCATTTCCTAGGCCTGCTGGAACAAATCACGAGCCAGGTGGCCTACACATCAGAAATGTGTTCTCTTGCAGTTCTGGGGTCAGAGGTCTGACATCAGGGGACTGGCAGGGTTGGTTCTTCCGGTGGCTCCGGGCTCGGCTTGTGGCCGCATCGTCTCCGCCCTGTCACACGGCCGACTTTTCTCTTCTGTCTGTTTGAAATCTCCTCCTTTCTGTCATAAGGACTCTTTGATCAGACTTAGGGCCCACCTGGGTAGTCCAGGTGACTCTCCTCATCTCAAGATCCTTGATTCGATTACATCTGCAAAGACTCTTTGTCCAAATAAGGTCCCATTCGTAGGTTCCAGAATGTGGATACATCTTTTGGGGGATCACCATTCGGCCCACTACAGTACCCCGTGGCACCCCCTGCCTGAACACCGGTGAGAGAGGCAGGGCCTGGGTCTCACGCCTCCATGTCCCGCAGCTGAGGATGGACGGGCACGGGCTGTGCTGGCAGCAGGGCAGAGCTGCCTAGCGGTGCGGGCCCGACTGGCCGGCCTCCCGGGTCCCCGCTTTCCAGTCTCTCCATGGGCTGGGCGCTGGCTCCAGAGGCTGCTGAGGGATGGGGGCTGGGGATGCAGAGGCCAGCTGGGTCTGCTGTGGCCAGAGCAGGAGGCCAGGCTGGGTGCGCTCAGTGAATGCTGCTCCTGGCTCCTGACAGCCACAAGTCACTGCCAGCCCCGGGGAGGTGGGCCGGGGTCCTCTAAAGGCCCCTTTTATCAAACCATCAAATGCTGGCTCCTTTGCCAGTTCCAGGAAGGGCCGCCATGTCGGGCTGAGCAGCTGCCGGGGGAGCAGCCCTGACAGGCCCTCAGGGCGCCTGTCAGCGGTTCTGACGAGTCTCAGAAGGGACTGGGACTCCTGACCCTGGCACTGCCCTGGCACTGCCCTGGCTGCTTGGAGGGAGGAAAATGCATTTTCAACACCTCTCCCCCCGCTGGCCCTCTCCTGCCAGAGGCTGGGGGCTATTTCAGTAGAAACACAGGTTTTTAGCAGGTGATTCTGCAGTCAGTGCCGGTGCTTGGGGTGGACCACACCTGGGGGTCATAGGTGGGCAGAGGAGGCGTGGCCTCTGCTGTCCCTGGGGAGGGGATGGTGGCTCTTCCCGGCATGTGAGAGTCCAGGCCCTGCCCAGATAGGGTCAGCGGGGCGGAGGGACTTGGTTGGGCCCCAATTCCACAGCTGTGTGGCCTCAGGCAGCTGACTCAGCCCTGAAGTCTTTACCTGTAGAATGGGCTGACGGTAATGTGCTGTGGGCAGGACCGTGGGGCTGTGTGTGTAGCTCTGCTCACACCCCGGCTCCTCCCCTGGCTCCCTGACACCCCCAGAAGTCACTGTTCTCTGGAGAACTGGCAGCCCTGAGAGCTGAGCAGTGGCCCGGCGTCAGCACCCTTGCTGAGGAAACGGGCTGGGCGTTGCCGCTGCGGGGCCTCGGTCTTCCCAAGCTCAGCCCTCGGACCCCGCCATTTCTTGAGAAGTGGGCAAGTGAGGGCGTTTCTCTGCACACAGCATCTCAGCGGCTCCCTCGGGGTCTCCCAAGACACGTCGGGGAGCCCACAGCACCTGCCCAGCTGGGCCCTGCCCCCAAGACTCATCCAGGAGGGACAGGCTGGCTGGGGCAGAGGTGGCTGGATGTGACTGTGCCCTTCCTCCCTGTGGCTTGGCTGTGCTGGGAGTGGCAGAGCCTGGGAGCCCCTCCCGTGAAGGGCTGTGGTCTTTATTTGTAAAGGGCCGACCACCGGCCACCTGCTGGCCTTGGACTCGTTGCAAGACATTTTGAGTGCGTCGTGATCCACTTCCCTTGTTGGCGGCCCTCTCGGTGCAGGGTGGCGGGCCCTCTGGGCACCTCATTAACTAATCATGAGATGCTCCACTTTTCCAAGAGCCTCTGATGGCTCCCGAGACTCCCGCACAACATGAAGATGTGCTGGCCTTTTGGGACGCTTCCTGTGCCTTCAGAAGACATAAAAGGAGTTAATAACTAGCAAGCCTGGGCCTGCCCAGCGCCTTCCACCCCTGCCCCCCTTTTGGGACGCTTCCTGTGCCTTCAGAAGACATAAAAGGAGTTAATAACTAGCAAGCCTGGGCCTGCCCAGCGCCTTCCGCCCCTGCCCCCCGCAGCTTGGCCGCCCGTGCTCTGGGCCTGCTGTGTACGGCCTCCTGCTCTCGGGACCCTCGGGCAAGGCTCGTTAGGGCCAAGCATATGGGTCTCGGAGCTGCTAGCGGGCTCAAATCCTGCCCCCACCGCCACTTCCTGGGCTGTGGGTTCTTGGGGACCTCTTTGTCTCTCTGAGCCTCAGTTTCCTCATCTGTACAAATGGCATGACGGTGGTTGTGAGAGGAACCGGGTTATCTGTAGAGAAGGTGGGGAACTTGCCAGAAGGTGCAATCCTCCCCCTGAGGCTGGGGCTTCCTTGCTCGCAGGTGGTGGCCTGGGCATGTGGCTCACCACCGCACGGGGCCCGTTGCTGCGTCCACACCACCAAGACTCCCCCGGGCCCCCTGCCTCCCCTGCCGTGTGCTAGCTGCGGGGTCTGGGGCCCAGAGCTGTGTGTAGTGTCTCCAAGGGATGTGGCCTGTAGTGATGGGCCAGGTGGCAGCTGGGAATGTGTTGAATGTAGATGGGTCTCGGGGTCGTGCTGACCAATCCCGGCAGCCTGAAGGGGGTTACTTCCCGGGACCCCACTTCCACAGGAAGCCCCTCCCCCTCCCTGGCCTTTCCTCCAGCCCCAGGAACTGGCTCCAAAGGCCACTGCTAGGCCAGAGAACCTCGACCCCCAACACCTCCTGTCACCCTGGGGGGCAGCCCTGCAGGGTCTGTGGCGTGGCCATGCTAGGGACCCTCACCTGGTGCATAGAACGGCCTGCACCACCCTGAGGGGTCACCTGCGTGGGCAGCAGGGTGATAACTGCGGGGTGAATGGGCCAGTGGGGACCCATCCCTGGGGGCTGGGCCAGCATTGCCGGGGGATGGGCGAGTAGGCCAGCCATGCCCTGCCCCTGTTCGTGTCCGGCTGCCAGAGGAGGGTGTTTTAGGCCTGACCTGGGAGGACGCCTGTCATTGGCAAGCTGTTGGGGAAGTGTCTGTTCACACACAAAACATGTGCCCGGGAGCACATCATCCTTTGGAAATGCCCAACCTATACAGCGAGGCTTGTGTTCTGCTGTGGGCCGGAGGGACAAGGCTGTGCACGGTGTCCTGTCTGGACGCTCACCTGCTGGCCGGCCCTCAGGCAGTACAGGTGGAGGGACTGCCCTCCCTCCTGGCACCAGGCCGGGGGTGGCGGGTGGCCTCACAGCTCTGGTCAGCTGGTGCACTGTCCCCTACCCAGCCATGGTGGGCGCTGTGTCCACCCGGGGTTGCAGAAGGAGAGTCGAGACTGGAGCTGGGCCAGGCTGCTGGACCGAGGACGGTGGACCTTCAGGGAGCAAACCGGAGGTTCCCAAGGAGCTGCCCGGGCTGGGGTCCCCCTGCTGCCCCCTCCACCTTGGGCCTTGCCTGGCAGGAGAGCAGCCCTGCGGGAGTGTTTCATCTTGGCTCAAAGGCAGCAGCTGCTGGCCCGGAATGAGCCCTGTGGAGAGGGGACTGCCTGTGGAGGGGACTGGGAGCCCTTGATTCTGCCGCCTCCTGCCCCTCCTGCCCCAGCCCTCCCCTCCTGTCCCCCGTGCCCAGCCCCTCTGGTCTTTGGGAGTGGCCATCATGAGTGGCAGGAGGCTGGGGCTGGGGTGGGGTCGTCCTCGGGCTCTGTTCACGCTGCCTCTAGACGCCCATAGCAGCGGAGGGGCCCAGGCAGGTGCCTGAATAATTCACGGGCACCGGGGACAGGGACACTTGGCTGGGTCTCCCCTGCTGGCACAGCCTCTCTGGGTCTGCCAGGTCAGTCCTGGTCCTGGGAAGGTGCTGTGCCGGCAGCCCCCTTGCCTGGCTAGCCGCTGTTCTCAGCCAGTCTCCCTTGGTCCCCAGCCTCGTGTGCAGTGGGCGCACGATAGAAGTAGCCCCTTTTCTTGCTCAGAGCTCAACCGAGCCCAGAGAAGGGCTTCCCTTGGGGAAGTATCTGAGTTGTGCAGTCTGATCAGCTGGCAGGGTCAGGAGGACAGCCTGGTGGAGGAGACTCCTGCTGGGCATCTCAGGCAGGAAGTCCTGGGTCATCTCCACCCCCCACCCCATTGGTCCCATCCTCTCAGGGCTATCCCCTCCTCGCCACCTCCACCCTGGCTTGGGCTGCCCCTGCCCCTGCCATAGCAATAGACTCCTGATGGGTCCCCCATCTTCCCACAGGGCAGCAAGGACAATTCACCAAAACACAGGTGCAGTGGGGCCACGTCCCCCGCCCCAGCATCCGTGTCCCTGCTGCTCTTAGGTGAGCCTGGGGGCTGCCCCCTTCCTGGAGACATGAGTTCGTTCGGCGTAGCGAGTTTGAGGAGGCCCCACCATGCCTGGCGGGACTCGAGGACCTGCCTGCTGGGTTGAGGGGGCTCTAGTTCCTGTGGTCCTGGGGGCAGGGTGGGCAGGGCAGGAGAGGCCTGGTGGGAAGTGCCAGTTCCAGGGAGTCTGGGACAGCTGGGGATCCCATCCCCCCACTGCCGCAGGGTCGCCTCCCAGCCATGTCCCCACGTTCACCTCGTACCTGTTGAGCAGCGCCGAGGGCGGGCGAGCATCCTCGCAGGAGGGCGGGCATGCGCGTGTTTGTGTGTTTAAGTGTATTTTTAAAGCAACTTTGCAGCTGTGTTTGAGTCAGTTCCATTCTCCGGTAGCAGCTCTGCGAGCGGCGCATTGTGGGGTTATTTTGGGCTTGGCATTATCAGGAATTATTCTGTATTTGTAGGAAAATGGCATCGTGGTGGGGGTCGCCAGGCTGTGGTGGGGGAGGGGCTCGATGCGGTTTGGAAAGTGGGACCCAGAGTGAGGCCCCCCGTCCTGCGGGCCTCTTGACACATTCCCAGGTAACCAAGCGCCAGGACTGGGTCTCATGCCGGGCACTTTGCCCTCGGACTCCAGAACCTTTTTCTGAGCCCTTATCTGACTTGGGTTTCCTCTGGCTGCTCCCAGAGGGGAGAATAGAAATAGGGTGGGGTCTGCTGGACCTCCCTCTTAGAAAGCCCCCAAAGGGCCTGGCCCCCTCTCAAGGATGCCCCAGCCGTCCTGCAGTGAGGCGGGGTCCCCTGCCCACGCCGTGCTGCGAGGGCTGGCTCCTGCCCAAGCCGAGCCCCTCCCTGCACCTGCTGTGCCCGCAGGTTCTGGGGGTGGGCAGGGCAGAGGCACGCAGTGGGCCGGACTCCAGGCTTGGCTGTGACCTTGCATTCTCCTGTCTTGTCAAAAAGACCTAAATTGCCCCTTGCACTCCTCTGTGCCTTAAAAAGCCACAGGCGTGACTCAGCTGCCACTGCTGCCGTTGCTGCTGGGGGCGCATGAGGTCACCGGTGGCTCGTCCTGGGCAGCCACGGCCTCCTCAAGACGCCCAGGCTTGGGTGGGGACCCCGTGGGGCAGAGGGAACATGGGAGGGAAGGGCGCTGGACCCCGGTGGTGGCCTGGGTGGACTCTTCTCATCACTGCTGGGAACCTCAGGAGGCCCGCACCCCCTTCTGAAACAGGGGAGCTGGGCCTTCCTGTGACTGTGGTTTGTCCAGGGGTCTAGGTGGGGAAAGTCTGTCCCTCAGAGGACCAGCCTTCACCTGGGTTAGGACCCTTTCCTGCCCCTTCCAGGGGGAAGGGCCTGTGCTCGGGTTGACTGAGAGCAGGTCTCAGAGCATGAGGGGCTCCCAGGTGGGAAGGGACCCCGAGATTCACACATGACTCCGGCACTACGAGGGGCAATGTGCATCTTTTCCTAGGCCCTTGAGCCTCCTGCCCGTCGCTTCTTTTCCTAAGGGGTAGGGAGCCATCTCCAGAACGCTGGGTCTGGTCTCTCCAGTCCTCAGGTGCCAGGTGTGGCCGCAGTGGCTTTGGGTTCTGCCTGGTGGTCTTCTCACACTGGCCAGCCCTGGTCTTGAGGGCTGTGATAACAAGGGTTGTGAGTCCCCTCTGCCTTTGTTACCTGCCACCAACGGCTTCTCTCCTGGCCACCCTCCCTGGATGCTCCTGGGCACTGAGATCTGCCAAGATGGGGTGGTGGCAGGGGTGGGGCTCCACCCACCTTACCTGAGGGGCATGGGACGGACCTGCAGGCAGTCAGGGAGGACTTCTTGAAGGAGGTGTCTTCCTCAGAGCTTCTGGCCAGAGGGCTATGACCAGTTCCCGGGAGGCTGGAGTCATACCGCAGCCTTGGGGGTAGGTGGGGGCAGGGATAATTCTGGTCCACCCGGAGTGGGGTGCGCAGTGGGGGGCCGCTGCTCCCACAGCCTCTGCTTGAATGTCACCAGTGACTCACCCACTAAGAGGCTGCCACTCTTCTCCTTTTCTTTTCTTTTTTTGCCCTAAGGAGAAAATAAACATTTGCCTGCGTGGCACTTGATGGCTGCTGGGGCCCACGGCATCCGCAGGCAGCTCGCTGGGGTGGGGGCAGAGGACGAGGAGGGGTCAGCGTGAAGGGCAGGCAGCCAAGGGCATGGCACCCAGGGCTGGAGCTGGGGCTCCCCACAGTGTGTCCATCCCAGACTTCACTTGCACTCGGCTGTGGGTGAAAGTGTGTGCGTGCACGCATGTGCATGTGTGTATTTGTGCACGTTTGTGCATGTATGTGCATGGGTGTCTGTGCGTGTGCGTGTGTGCACACGTGTGCTTCTGCATGTGTGGTTGCATGCAAGTGTGTGCACATGTATGTGCATGTGCACGTGTGGTTGTGTGCAAGTGCGCGCACATGTGCGTTGTAGTGGATTGAATAGTGTCCCCCACGTTTTATATATTAGAAACTTGTCCCCCACTGTGACCATTAACAGGGTGGGAAATCCTATTATGGTCATTGAAAGGTGGGGTCTTGAAGAGGTGACTGGATTGTAGGACCGTGCAGGAGTGAATGGGTTAAAGATGGTGGTCAGGGGCGTGGTTCTGAGGGCTTTGAAAGGAGAGGAGAGTCTGTCTGTCTGTTTGTCTCTCTTTCTGCTTCCACCATCTTGCAATGTGGGTCCCCCGGGTCACTGTTGCCACCACCAGATGGACTTTGGACTTCCCAGCCTCAGAAACTGTAAGCAATAAATTTTGTTTTCTCTATAAATCACCCAGTTTCAGGTATTCTGTTATAAGCAACAGAGATGGACTAATACATATGCGTATGTGTGTGCGTGTGTGTTCATGCGTGTGTGTCCATGCGTGTCCATGTGTACTTGTGCACACGTATGTGCAGGTGTGTGTATGTGTGTGCGTGCGTGTGTGTTCAAGTGTGTCTGTGTGCACCTGCACATGAATGGGTACATGCAAGTGTGTGCAGGTGTGTGTGTGTGCATGTCTGTGCGTGTGTGTCCATGCGTGTCTGTGTGTACTTGTGCATGCATGAGTGTGTGCATGTATGTGCATGTGCATGTGGGGGTGTGTGCAAGTGTGTGTGCACGTGTGTGAGGGGCGACATGTGGTGGCCACTGTGTGCAGGGAGAGTGACCTCTCAGCACCCAGGCCCATCCCGGGGCGCCCTGACGCAAAGGAGCACTGGCTGCTGGGGCTGGGGCCCCCAGGGAAGGGACCGGCTGTGGAGCTCCTCATGGGTCACCATCAGGCACTGCTGAGCGCTCGCAGGTGAGGCTGAGGCGGGAGTGCACGAGGTGGTTCTTCCTGTGTCCCGCCGTCCAGAGACTTCTGTGGAGGCCTTTGCGAGTGAAACAGGGCCTTGCCCAGCCGTTCGGCTGCTGTGGAGTTGGTGGAGAGCAGAAGGCTGAGACCCTCACCAGCAGGGTGCCAGCAGGAGGCCAGGGACCCCGGTCTCACCTCGACATGCTGAATGACCGTGGGACCAGCCTGAGTGACCTTCCTGCTTTCACGGGTGACCAGGAGGCAGGGGCCTGGAAGGCGATGGGGCCAGCAGGGTCAGAGGGACCCCTGCTTCCTGGGCCTGGGAAGAAGTGTGGGTCCACCTCTGTGCCCCTGGAACCCTCTGTGTAGCTGGTGGCTGTGTGGCCTGGGAGGAGGGAGCTGCTGCAGAGGCTGGTGAGGGTCAGCATGGGGAGGCAGGGTGGCTGGTCGTGGTGAGAGTCTCGGCAGGGCAGAGTGGGGCTTATGGGAACAAGACACTGGACCGAGGCCGCCTTGGGCACAGTGCCTGCCGCCTGGGCTCTGCCCTGCCCTGAGCCCTGCTGTGTGCTGTATCAGGCAGAGGAGGGGCTCCCCTCTGTCCCCACCCCCCTGAATTCCACGGCCGGGGCGAGCAGGGACCCAGATTGGGAGGAATCGGTGTCTCCATCCGGATTTTGAGGGAAAATGAATATTCCAGGTGACCTCGCCTCCCTGGTCTGGAAATTTCATCTCTGACCTGCTGCTGCTCAGGGCACTGCCCGTGTGTGGCGAGGGGAAGGGTCGGGCCTGGAACCTCATTCTGACCTTAATGCCTAGGGCGTGAAAGGGGCAGCGGGTCTGTCCAAAGCCTTCCTGGCAGATCCAGTGCATGTGAGGAGGCGGCTATCTCTGGCCTCGTGGGGACGTCGTGACAAATTCTGCACCGATCGTGGGTCCTCTCTGACCTGCTCACTCATCATGTTAGTGGAGATGCACGTGCCACTGCTCAGGTCTGTAAATGGTTCTCATCCCACAGCAAACACTGAGTAAGCAGTTGTCCTAATGGAGAGATGGCGTTTGCAGGACACATCTAGGAGTACTCTTCACACGAGACAGGGTTGTCGTGGGAGGCCGGGATGGGTGGCATTCAGAGGACAGTTTCGGGCAAGCACCCCATGGTGAGGGGCAGGTGCTGGGGCGGGAGGGCTCCATCGGCCGCCCCTGCCACCCGCTGTCCCCTGGCCTGCTTGTGCTCCTAGTGCACACCTGAGCCAAGCGCAGTTCTGTCCCACCTGTGACTGAGCCCTGGGTGGCATGATCTGGCCCTTGCCCAGGCCCCTGCCCAGGCCCCTTCCCACCTCCAGCTGTCCTCTGCGCCTGTCCCTGCTCTCCAGGGAGGTGGCCTGTTCCCTCCTGGGCTGTCCAAAGGTCGTGCTACCCAGGGGTCCTTTTTGCCCAGCGCTCCCTCAAGGAGCTGGGACCACCAGCCACCACTCTGCCCTCCCCTAGACCAGAAGCTCCCTTGGGGCGGGGGCTGTTCCTCATTTTCTCATCACTCCATCCCCAGCCCCAAGTGATGCCTGACACACAGCAGGTGCTTAATAAGCACTGACAGCTGCAGGGTTCAGAACAGGCAGGAGGGAGAAGGCAGAGAAGGATGGCATGGGTGGCCGAGCCCTGCCAGGGCACGGGCTGTGCGCTCATCTGCAGGCCCCGCCTGAAGGGCCCCGCTGGCCTGGGAACCACGCGGGCCTGGGGCACAGCGCGGGGCAGCTTCGCACAGCTTTGCCTGAGGGTTCACTAGCTTCTGCTTTCAGGATTTTTATATTTTTAGTCCATGTGAGTGGCTGAGTGGCTGGGGTGGCATGTGGCGTGAAGCCCAGATCCTCGGGCATCCTGGCACAGGCTGATGAGGCTACAGGGCACCCGGTCCTGGAGGGGCTGGCCCGGGCTGCCTGTGGGCCGAAGGTGGGGGGTCTTTGAGCAGCACCTGAGAGAGTCATGACCGGCTGTGCAGCCTTGGCAGGTCTCATGGCTTCTCTGGGCCTTGGACCCCTTGGGGCAGGGGTGACACTCCCTCCCCACTGCAGGGCTGTTGCAGGTGGCACCAGTCAGCACTGGGGGCTCTGAGCATTGGTGGGCTTTCCTCTTCCCTTCCTTCAGCTGGCACTTGGGGCTGGGGGGCCAGCTCAGTGGGGAGGGGCTCAGGAGTCTGCCCAAAGCCTCTCTCTGGGGAGGGATCGCAGGGGTCTTGCGTAGGGAGAGACTGGTTGGGGGTGGGGTGGGTTGTGGGCAGCTCCGGACAGGCCTTGCCAGGGTGTGTGTCCTGGGTGGGCTGCACTGGTGCCAGGCAGCCGTGTGGTTCTGGAATCCTGCCCACCTGTCTTAGAGCCGGCGGCCCAGGCTCTGCATGGCTGCTGCACATGGACACAGAATCTAGGTCAGGCCAGGCAGCGAGGACAGCGCTGCTCCCTCGGGCTCCAGCCGGGCTCCGCAGCGAGGGAGGACCCTGACCTGCTGACCGTGGCCAGGCTCCTCTGGGCAGCGCCCTGAGCAGGGCTGCGAGGCTGGCCTGGGGGCCAGGACATGTGACAGGAGCTTTCCTTCATCTCCCTTGTTCCTCCAGCGGCCCTGCCAGCCCGACCACCTCCTCGCACCTCTGCAGTTTAGCTCCACCTGGCCGCCCACCCTCCAGCCTGCACAGCTGCCTCCTCCCGCCAGGTTCCGGCCAAATCCCACCTTGCGCTAGGACTGGAGCTGGCCACCTGCCCTTGCCCACCCCCCAGTCCAGGGGATGCTTCAGGGACAAGGACAACCCCAGCCAGTTGTCCCTTCCCCTGCTTCCTCCCGCCTCCTGGATCCCAAATCCAACCGTCTCCTGCTCTTTGTGTTCTTCTGCCTGGGAGTTTAGCATGTTCCATTCCGCTGACTCTGTTGGGCTTTGGGGACCAGGAGCAGGACTGGTGCCCTTGTTTGGGGGCTGGCACAGGGGTGCAGGGCAGGTGGGGACGCTGGCTGGGAATGCAGCCCCTCCCTGCCCAGGGCCTCTGTGTGCGTTTCCTTGGCCATCGCCCAGCACCCTGCGCTCCCGTCTAGTTCTTTTTTTTTTATTCCTTTTTGTCTTTTTTACTGACCGGCAACGGGATCTCCACCCTCAGTGTTGCGCTCGCACCGCGCTCAGCCAGTGAGTGGGAACCGGTCTCCACATGGGATCCGAACCCTCGGCGGGAGCGCCGCCACGCTCCCAAGCGGCACACTCTCCAGTGCGCCACCGGGCTGGCCCTCCCGTCTAGTTCTGATGTTTTCTCGGACCCTACTTTCTTGGGGCCCTCGTTCTAGACACTCACTCTCTGGCCATGACATTCAGGGTGGCACCGCACTGCCACCACATGCCACCTCATCCCCAGAGCCTATGGACAGGCTGGGGTGGCCTGCAGTCCCTTGGAGGCATCTGGGTGACTCCAGGGCAGCTGTGGGTCTGGCTGCCTGCGGGGACCTCCAGAGCTGCTCAGTTTCTGAACAGAAGCTATAACGTTGACAGAACTCTTAAACCAGGCAAGAAAGCAACGCTAAGTTGGCTTCGATGCTGAATAATTACTACCACATCTCAGGCACGGGCTGCTGGGCTGTGTCTCCCAGCGGCAGGGCTGTCAGCACCGTCTCCTCACCCGAGGGGCCACGTTTCCATCTTCAAACATGCACTCGGTACTTGTGAGAGGTAATTACGATGTTCCGTGCACAGCCGAGGCAGGCCACGGTGCACACACTCAGGGGCAGCAGGGCCAGGGTGACCGTAGGGGACCAGCCCACCCTGGAGAAGGGCTGCAGGGTCTTGGCTCTGCCTCTGCCTGGCCGTGAGACTCTGGGCGAGACTCCCCCACCTCAGTTTCCCTAGATGAAAACCAAAGAAGTTGGACTGGTGGCCTCTGGGGCCCTTGTAACTCAGGCGTCCTGAGGTGGCCTCAGAGGATTGGAATTGGGGACACATGGGGGCCCTTGCTGAGTCCCCCCAGTGCTGGCAGCAGACTGCTGAGCCCCTGCCTGACAAAGTTTGTTGCACGGGCTTCAGCCGTGAATCTCAGTGTATTGTAGCAGGTCATTGGGAAGCGTTTCCTTGGAGATTTATGTAGGACAGGAGTCAGAAGCCGAAATCCAAGGCGCCCTATAAAGGTTTCCGAGGGCGTGAATCGGCTCCACTCCACTGTTGGGGGAGGTGACTGCTGCCGGCCTCCTGCTCCTGGAGGCCGCTAGAAAGTGGCTGCTGATGCCTGGGCACTCAGGGCCTGTGACCCTGAGGACCTTCCCAGTCTACAGGCAAGGAAACTGAGGCCAATCGGACCGTGAATTTGCATGACTCACACAGAGGCAGCAGAGCCAGGACTTGAACTGGGTGTCCTGACCTCCTGGCCAGGGCACTGCCCGCATGCACCTGCTGGCCAAACTCAGCTCCTGTCCACAGTGGCACTCATGGCCCCTTTCCCTTCTCTGGTGTTTCCTGGAACATGCTTAGGCCACTCCCAGCTGGCCATGGGCCCCAGAGGATACAGTGCTGGGCCCATGCACCGTGAGTTTTCTTTGGGTGCTGCTTGCAGGGCTGTGACTGGGCAGACGGCCTCTGCAGGGTGCTAACCACTGGCTGACAGAGGGCCCCGAGGCTCAGGGGAAGCTGGGCTGCAGCCTGTCCTGGGGGTACCTGGGGCTCTCTCTCCATGGGGCTTGAGGGTGAGGGGGGCTCCGTGGAGCTTCTCCCCTCCCCGCTCTGCCCTCTCTCCGATGCTGAATCTCTAACATTCTGTCTCTGGCTCTCTTTGGGGCTATTTTCTCCTGTTCAAACATGGAATCATGTGCTGGCCCGGAACTGTTCATCCTGATGCAGGCGTGTGCACAGAGCACTCTCACCAGTACCTGGGCACACACACATGCACACGCACACACGTGTACACACATAGGCCCTCAGGGATCCCCCAAAGACAGGAGGATCCCTGGCCGGGTGGTGTCTAAGGTCTCCAGTCTTGCCCTGTCTTCTGGGGCAGGGGCCACCTGAAGTGTTTTCTTTGCAGGTCAGAGTGGGGGAGCCTTTGCTGCAGGGCTGCTGTGGAGAGGGTCTGCTGTGCACCCTGTCAAGTAACCTGCAAAATTGTCGTGGAAAGCAGCCTTCGGGGAGGCCGGGGCCTGGGTTCTGCCCAGGCACTGTGCCACCCACTGTGGGATGCTGGGAAACTCCTACCCCTCTTGGGGCCTCTGTCCAGGCTGTGGAGCCAAGAAGCCCCTCCAGTGAGGGCAACCAGATGGAGATACCTGGGGTCTGGGGTGGGCACATGAGCTGTAGGGGCAGCACCGGGAGCAGCATTATGCGGCAAGCTCTCAGGACACTGCACAGGATGAGGGGCAGACCCTCAGGGTTGGCTCTGGGCAGAGGAGGTGGGAAGGAGCATGGCAGGGTCCTGACGCCGGGCCTGGTTGTCAGCAATGCCCAGGAGGGGTCAGGTGGAGTAACGCTGCTCTCTGCAGAGCCTGGGCCTGGGGAACACATGAGCAGGTGTGTAGTGTTCTCATTGACCAGCCAGGAAACTGAGGCACGGTGGGGGACGAGCTCTGTCCGCCTGTGGTTCTGCCTCAGAGCCCAGGGCTTGGGCCTCAAGGTCCGGGCTGGCCACCACATCTCAGGGCATGGTGTCCTCTGGCCTTTCTCCCAGTCATGCTCGTGAACCAAAGGATAGACCTACCCAGAGCCCACAGCTAGGTCCAGCTTAGACTGGCACCTGAAGGGACAGGGGCAGCTTTTTAGATCCAGAAGGCGAGGACCCAGGGAGCAGGGGTTGGAGGAGACCCGGCTCTGGGCCCACAAGAATGGGGGAAGACCCTCCCCACAACCCCAGGCAAGCAAGGCCCTCTGCCCTCGGCCAAGCCAGGAACCAGGTCTCGTCCTCCCCGCTGCCCCTGATCTGGAGGCAGAGTGTCCACACGGTGCAGGGGTGCCCTCGTGAGAGGTCACAGGGAGGGAGCGCAGCTGCAGAAGGGCCGTGTGGCCTGGCAGGAGGAGCAGGCCTGGGAAGGGGGACTTGGGGTTGGAGGGCACCAGGCACCCCCGCTCCTCTGAGCATGCGGGGCCCACAGCTTGTCGCTCGACACCTGACAGTACCTGTTTATTCCCATTGCACTCTTCAAACGAGAAGAAAATTAAACTCCTGGGGACCCACAGGCTCTTCCCCACCATGGTGCCCGCCCACCCACCACCAGCCAGACCAAAAGCTCCCAAGGACAGAATTCTGCTTAAAAGCCCAGAAAGGAGATTTAGGAGATCAGAGTCTCGAGCAAGTTAACAGGAGCAGCAGGCAGCTTTCCGTCACCGCCTGTAACCCCGGGCTGCGTGCGGGGGTGGGGCCGGCCGGCGATGGGTTACTCAGTAACTAGCGCCTGAACTTGAGTTTCACCCAGACTCTGGCAGGGACGGCCCGGGAGCCTGTGTCCACTCCGGGGGGACCTGTGGCCCACAGGCCCTCTCCCTTGCTCCCACTCTCGGGTCTGCCTCCTCCCTTCTCTCTCTCTGCCTCAGTTTCTCCTTTTCTGAGGTTAGGGGCTGCTGGTCCTTCCCTGGAGGGGACTGTCCCAGGGGCATAAAGCCCAGATGTGGGAGATGCTAGGAGCACCCCCCCCTGCTTCCTGGCCTCGGGCTGCCTCTTGCAACTTGCTCTGTGGGACCGTGACTCGGGCTGTCCCTCACTTCTTGGTCTGGCAGACCCCACCTCGGCCTTCCTGCTCAGCTCAGCCCCAGAACCCCTCCTGCTGTGGCCAGCAGGGACCCTCACTCAGGCTTGGTGCCCAGAGGGAAGCTGCTGCCCTCCCTTCCTGTGGCTCTGTCCAGCAGGGTGGACACAGGCCCTGGGACCTTGACTGTGCGGAGCACAGCCGTGAGAGTCTCAGTGTCTGCTCCCGAGGGCAGGTCCCCAGAGCCCAGGGTGGCGACTGCTCCCGAGGGCAGGTCCCCAGAGCCCACTCAGACTGAGAGCCAGGGTACCAGGAGTGGCAGTGAAGGGAGGAAGCTGCCCCTTTAACGGCACCAGGGAGCTGGACCCAGGGGCTTTCCCTGTGCAGGATCCAGGTGGCAGTGGAGGCTCCCCTCCCCCTGCACACCTGGGGGCCTTGTCTGCAGGAGGTCACACCTAGAGGTGGCCCCATGTCCTCCCGCAGGCTTGTCCCCTGCCTCCCCTTCCCAAATCTGGGTCTCCAGTGTCCCCACAGACCACGCCCCACCCTGGCCACCCTCTGGGATGCGGAGTGGAGCCCCAGCAGAGGGGGCTGTGGGCGGAAGTGGCGTCTCCTGTGGGTCTGGACCATGCCTCTTCCCTCGGATGCTGGATGCAGCAAGTTAAGTGATAACTCGTCTGGGAGGAGGCAGAGCTTGCTGGACTCCAGGGTGGGGGCAGCTCAGCGCGGCCACAGGCCCTGCCCCCTGCTTGTCTGGCGGAGGGGGCTGATCTCCAGCATCCCCAACAGCCCCCCCAGGCCCTGCACATGGGGAGGGAGGCAGGGGGAGCACGAAGGGCTGGAGCTTTCAGCAGGGGCTTGTTTTGGGCTCAGCCTCTTGAGGCTGGACCTCCCCCTGGGGGAGACATCACCACAGTCACCCCTGAAGTGCTCAGCCCTTCTGGGTCCCCTCCTGTGGTGGGGTGACTTGTCCTGGATCCAGCCCGCGGCACCTGGGGGGTGATGGTCAGAGGGACCCTGTGGTGGTCACAGGCTGCCAGCCAGGGTCATTTGGCTCCTTGCCCCCTGGGGTGTGCAGCTGCCCTCTGGCAGGAGGGATGGAGGGCAGGATGGACAGTGGGTGGCTGCTGGAGCCACTGTGGGAGGAGCCAGTGGCTGTTGCCGCCTCCTCTTCTGGCCTCTGGGTGGAGCCTGTTCTGTGCCCTCCTGAGACCCCTGCCCTGGTGTGTGTCGCCTCCCAGCCAGGCAGCCAAGGGTTAAGGACAGGCGGGGCTCCCCGCGGGAGGGGCGGTCCCGAGGTGGCTGCTGCGGCCTCATCCCGCCCCTCCCCTCCCCT
>NW_007727608.1:113742-168739 GCF_000696425.1 Galeopterus variegatus | reverse complement strand
CTGCTGCGGCCTCATCCCGCCCCTCCCCTCCCCTCCGTTGAGGGCGGCGGGCGGTGCCGGCAGCGGGCTTCCACCGGGCATGGGCACCGTGCGCGGAGCACCCCGGCTCAGGCTGGAGCTCGGGGGACGCTTGAGGCCAGCACGGGGCCCGGGCCCCCTCGGGCCGTGCCGGTAACAGTGGGGTTGGTGCCCGCGGGCCATGGAAGAGCCTGGGCCCCCCGGCGGGCTCAGCCGGGACCAAGGTAAGGGGGCAGAGGAAAGAGGCTGTGACCATCCCTGTGGGGTCTTCAGGCTGGAGTTGTCCATTGGTGACCCACTGACCCTTAGGAGCAGTGCTTGACCACCTCCCCACAGGGCCCCTGGGATCATGGGCTACTGACCCCATTTCCCACCAGCAGCTGCACACCCCTCAGCCTGCTCAGACCTGGTGGCCCGGGGGTCTGTCCTGATTGCCTAGACCCCTGGCCCTGCATAAGCCAAGCCACTCTGTTCCTTCGGAAACTCTCCACGGCTCCAACGTTCAGGCCCCCGCGGTCGAGCTGACCAAGAGCCTGGTTTTAGACACCATGTGATCCCTGTGCTGACCTCTCGCTGAGAGACGGTCCCCCCTACAGAGGTCCAGACAGTCCCGGTGGGTGGCAGGAGGAGGTGCCCCCCAGCAGTGCTGACACAGCTCCCTGACCTCCAGCCTGCCCCCAGCATACACCTACTGCCCGGAGGGGGCAGGTTTGGAGATGCTGGGGTGGGTGGGCGCTGGGGGCTCTTTTGGTGCACCCCACCCCGCCCCCTCCTCCAGCCAGGTGGAGGTGGCCCCGAGCTTCAGTCAGCACCACGGACAGGGCGGTTGTTTGTGGTCTGGCCAGGCAGTCCCTGGCACGCTGGGTTGGAGATTTCCTGTTCAGATCTGTCACACTTCCTGACCTGGGAGCTGGGCATTGCCCCAGCAAACAGTGTGGAACAGCTGGCTGGCAGGAGCCCTGGGGGCTGCCTGCAGCAGGGAGCCTGTGAGGGAGAAGGGGTGGTCCACGGGGCTGCCCGAGCAGAGCGGGCATCTTCAGTGCTGGGTCTAGGCCAGGGCTGGGGAGAGGCTGAGAGTGAACGGGGCTGGTGGCTGGGCCTGCAGCAGGAGTGGCTTGGCCATCAGCAGCAAGAACTTCCTGGTGAAGGGCTGGGTTTCCAAGGAGGAGGGGGCTTGCCTTCTCGAGATTTGCTTGGATCCCGGTTGTTCTGGACCCGACTTGCTTTGCCCTCTGATTGGCGTGGATGCCGGGGAGGGGATGGGGAGCCTTGGAGAGCATGTCGGGGAGCATGCAGCAGACTGGGGACGGGCCCCTGGGTGGGTCCTTCGATGAGCTGTGTTACCTTGCTCAGGGAACCCACCCTCCCTAAGCCTACATGGCCTCCACAGGGCAGCTGTGAGCATTCGAAGCGAGTGTGTCTGCAAAGTGCCTGTACCCTTGTGGCCGCCTGTCTCCTCCTCTCCTCCTGTCCCGCCTGTCTCCTCCTGGCTGAGATGCTCTTTACGAGTGGAGGACACTGTGGCCGGTGTAGACAGGGCTGCCAGTGTAGATGGGGCTGCATGTGCAGCCAGTCCACTCAGCCCTTGTAGGACTGAATGGGTGTTTGTGTTGCTCCAGGTACACCCCAGGACAGGGCAGGACCCCCATGGGTGGGCTGGCCCTGAGGAGGGCCAGGCTCAGCGTGTTCCTGCCTGTCTGGCCTGTAGGGAGCTCCACGAAGCTGATGCCCTGGGCTGGCCACTGGGCTTGGGATGCCACCTACTGACCAGGCAAGGGCTGGCTGCTGCCAGGTGGCCCCAAGGCCCCAGGTTCCAAAGAGACCCGAGGTGCCTGGGGTCTGCAGCTGGTGGGGGGAGAGCTCTGGTCTTAGAAGGGTAGGGGGGCGGCCGCCAGCAGCAGTGGCTGTGAGCCCACCCTCCATGCCTCCGTCCTCTGGCGGGGGCTCGGCTGGCACAGGGAGGTGTCACAGCGGTGTGGCCTTCCGTCTCCACGTGCAGCGAGAACAGAGCAGATGGGCTGGTGTCCCAGGTCCGGCCTCCATCTGCACAGCTAAGAGCTGGTGACGAAGGTTTCCCAGCTCCTGGCACCTTCTCCTGGAGAGCCGTGGGCCAGCCCCTGCCCGGGCAGTGCCCTCTCCTGGGCAGGGCGGGTGGTGCAGGGGCTGCTCTGGGGCTGAGCCTGGCGGCTGCACGTTCCCTGCGGGTTGGCTGGGGGAGGGCCTAGGAGGGGGATGAGCAATCAGATGCGCTTGTTTCTTCCTGGGATTGTGCTGTCAGTGCCGCGCATGTGGGCTCCTGCCAGCTGGACGGACTTCCTGTGTGCGGAGGGTGGGTGGGCATGGACCTCCTGCTGGGGTGGGGGAGGGGGCAGTGGACACCCTTCCCAGCATGGGATGTTTTCTCTGGCTCCTGGGAAGTCACCCACCTGGGCAGCCAAGGACATGGGGGTCCCCACCAGCCAGGTGAGGGTGGCAAGCTGGGACCTGCATGGTTGACGGTCACAGGAGAGAGAAGCTTGCTTGGGTCCTCTGGAGCCCCTCCAGCTCTGCCCCAGAGGGGGAACCCAGAGGGGGCCTGAGGGAAGCACTGTCAGCAGACAGGTCCTTAGGCACCAGGATGGAGCCCCAACTTGGGGACATTGAACTGCACTGTCCGCAGTGGGCCCAGGGGAGCTGTCCCAATCTCACATTGCCCAGACCCTGGGCCCTGCGTCCGCCCAGCTGCCCTATTTCCTTCTGAAACTCTCCACGGCTCCGATGTTCAGCCCCTGTGACTGAGCTGACCAAAGGCTGGGTTTTGGGGAGCCCAATTCTCAGAGGCAGCCCCTGTGCCCCTCCTGGAGTAGCTCAGTGGGTGGCAGGTGGGGGACCAACCCTGAAGGGCAGGAGGCAGAGATGGGCAGCTGGCCCAGCCCCCAGGGCTGATGTGAGCAGGGTAGGAGTTGGACAGAGCCTGGGCGAGAAACTTTAGACAGTCAAACTTGGAAGGCCAGCCCGTTTCCGGAGCTTCCTCTCTGTCCAAGGCTTGCGGTGGCGGACGGAGCGGCCAGCGCCCAGGGCCTGGCCGCGTGGGCTCAGCCTTCTTCTATTTCCTCGTCTCCCCATGGCGCTGTGCCCGCTCTGCCCAGTGGCCACTCGGCCCTGCCAGCTGCTGTCCTCCTTCCCCCAAGGCCTGGGCTCTGGGGGTGTGTTCAGGGGGCAGGCTGGCCCTGCCCACTGGGCGGCCAACTCAGGACCCTCCCCTTGGAGCTGCAGCCCCCTGCCCCTCCCTCGATGGGAGCTGCCTCTCCTTCCCACAGGCAGGCTGGGCTCCATCTGGTGACTTTTCAGGAAATGGCCCCCACCCTCTAGCGGCTGCCTGGAGCCTCGCTCCCTCTCCAGCTGCTCCAGGGGGTCTGTGCAGTGGCTTGAGGGCGAGGCCCTGTCCCCAAGAGCCCCAGGCCAGGTGGATACATGTCCGCTTGGCCTGCAGGTCCTGCTCAGTGAGGAGGCAGTGAGGCCTTGGGGAAACGAGTGGCTGATGCAGGGACAGGAGCCTGGGGCGCGTGAATGGGTGCCTGTGGCACAGGAAGCTGTGAAATGGGCTGTTAACAGAGCCCTCTCCTGCAGAGCTGTCGAGGGTGATTGATGTCCCACTGTGAGCTGGGCTGCGCACGCCACCAGCTGGGGATGGCCAGGGACGGTAGGGGACAGAAAGGGGAGCCCAGCCTGGGAAGGACCCTTCCTAAGGGTTGGACACAACCCTGGCTGGTCACGAGGAGGCCCTGGCTCTGCTGGGCAGCCAAAGGAATGCCTGATGCCGGGTGCCCAGCAGGCTGGCTGGGAGCCAGCGTGGAGGGGCCCGGTTTGGGCAGGAGCCTGGGGACCACCTGCACCAGAAGGGGCATTTCTGAGGGGAGGTGCTCGGCATTGCACACCCCCGGCCTGATCACTCGCTGCCACTGCTGGCTGCTTGGAATGTCCAGTGGCTGCGAGCTCCTGATGTCAGACACCGTCCTGTGCCGGGTGTCAGGACAGTAGGAAGGTCCCCACTGGCCCTTCCTTTGGGCCTGATGGGGACCAGATCCCTCTGGCAGGAGCTGGTGCCACCAGCTGGGGATGGGCCAGGCTGCTGCTGAGTCCCCTGCCCGGCAGTCCAGGACCTGGCTGGACGAGTCCCCAGGGATCCCTGGGGTAGGTGGAAGGTGGAGGCTCAGGCCTAGGGACAGTTTGGTCCGTGTGTCAGTTAGAGCATGGCTGGCCATTTCGTGTGTGTTCCCAGCCACCAGGATGTGTGCTGTCCCTGGCTCCTGCAGGCGTCTGAGTGCACAGACTGGAGGGGAGGGGCCAGAGGCCACGGAAGTAGGCTGGCCATTTCGTGTGTGTTCCCAGCCACCAGGATGTGTGCTGTCCCTGGCTCCTGCAGGGGTCTGAGTGCACAGACTGGAGGGGAGGGGCCAGAGGCCACGGAAGTGGGCAGAACAAAGTCTGGCCGGCCCATCCTCAGGGCCCCTCTGGCCTTCCTCACTGCTGGACCAGGCGATGCCATGGAGTCAGGCCTCCCACCCCCTGAACTCTCACCAGTCCCACTGCAAGCCGCAGCCACCGGCCCTGCGGACAGGGCACTGCTGGAGGAAACGGTGTATCCGACCAGCAGAGCATCGTGCCCTGCGGTTCCCTCCCCAGCCCTTCCCCAGGCCTGTCTGGGGCCGGCCCCAGGTGCTGGCCTAGGCCCGTGAGCCCCAGTCTGTGCAGTGGCCACTGGCTCCTGTGCCCCCAGCACCAGGTGTGGCTCCCGGGAGTCCTGCCTGGGGAGGACTGAGGAAGCCGACTCACATTCCTGATAAAATAAAAATAGTTGGGGAGGAGGCGCCCAGACATGCGGGGGGGACGAGTGCTTCTCTCAGACGTTTAAATAATCTCCGCCATATGTGTGTGGGCCCGTCCCTCCCTCCTGTGCTAGCAGGGCCAGGGACGGGCTGATCCCCGGGGCTGGGCAGGGGCTGCCGCCTCCTTCCTCCTCTCCACCCCAAGCCCGACCTGAGCGCGCACGGCCTGCTGGGCTGGCCCACAGGAGACACAGCGCGGGACAAAGACCTCAGGCCACCGGGGGGCAGGCAGCGGCTGAGGACCCCGGGGGGCTGTAGAAGGGACAGGGTGGGGAAGGGCTGGACGAGTCAGGCCCTGGATGTCCCACTGCTGCTGACCGTTCTAGGAAGGGTGGACATGGGGAGGAACCGTTTGAAGGTCCTCCAGAAAGAAGTGTTAGAAGGGGAAGGGGCTTCGAGGCTGCGCCGGGCCGGCAGGTGGGGCAGAGCCAGTTCCACACAGGGAGGTGGGAGATGTGTCCCCTGCGCCTGGGCCCCGCACATGCCTGAGCAAGGGGGTTGCATCCAGGTGCGGGGGGCGGGGGCTGAGGCTCCCGCAGGTGCCCGTCCGTGTGTGCACACACCAGAAGCCTGTGGGTGTGATTTGTGAGTTTTGTTGGAAGATTCATTGATTTTCCAGCCTTCCCAGGGGAGAGGTGGAGACGCTGAGCTGTTGTTGGCCACGTGTTGAGCAGCCGCAAGGCCCGTGTTGCCTCCTGCGTTAGGACAAGATCGATCTCCGCCGTAAAAACAGAATTAAACCAACGCTGCCCTGGCTTCCTATGGCGTGGGATTTTCCTCCTTTAAACAGCAGCTGCTGCCTGTGCAGAGCTTGGGGAAGGAGGGAAGGGCTGCAGGAGCACACCTTTACATGACAGGGAAACTGAGGCACCGAGACAGGGAGGACCACCCCAGGGCCAGGTGGTCAGGGTCAGTGGTGCAGCCACGTGCCATGCAGGGGCTGAGCAGAGGAGGACCTTGGCACCGTCCTCTGGCATCTCAGTGTGGGGCCTGAGGCCCATCTCCCCAGCGGGGTTGTGGCTGCAGTCCGTCTGTCCTGGTGCATGTGTGCACCAGGCTCCTCTAGGGCCAGCGCTGGAGCTGGCTGAGCCCTGGAAAGCTGGAGCCGCCACCTCCGCACAGCAGGCTTGGTGGCCTCTGTCTGCTGTCCCGTCCACTCCTTGCTCACACTTGTCCTGCTGGGTGCTGGGTCTCAGCCGTGCAGGGATGGAGCAGCAAGTGGCACCGCGAGGTCCCTGCCTCAGTAGTGCCCTGGGGTGCAGGGATCCAAGGGCCTAGAAGGAGTAACGCGGGTCATGGACCCAGCAGGGGTGCCGCTGGTGTGTGCGGGGCGTGGTGCATGACGAGGGCCCAGCCTCCACCCCACTGAGCCCCTGCAGGGCCACCTGTCGGGCTCCTGGCTCTGGCACTGTAGGAAGAGCTGGCAGCCGCACGTGTGGGGACCATGGCTGGGCCTGGGGCCTCCTGGGGTCCGCTGGGGCAGTGGGCGTCCGGGCCGGGGCAGGAAGGGCAAGCGCACCAGGGCTCTGGCAGTGGAGGGAGTTGGGGTGGGGCAACCCCCGAGTCCCCACCGTGACCTTGTCGGAGGGGGACACCCTCTGACCTCCAGGAGTTGGCCCTCAGGTGGGTCTGCTCTCGGGCAGCACCTGGGAAGGGTGTTTTCTCAGTCCCTGGACCTGCGCCCTGAGTGTGACTCAGGGAGTCCAGGGTGGGGCTGCTGGGTGGCCCTGTGTGGACGGGTGGAGGTCGGCTGGCACTGCCCGCCTTGTGGCTTTGAGGAGCTGGGGGGTAGGGGTGTTGGTCACCCCCAGCGTGTACTTGGCTCTTCTGTGTGCTGC
Source organism: Galeopterus variegatus (assembly GCF_000696425.1). Classification (NCBI taxonomy): domain Eukaryota; kingdom Metazoa; phylum Chordata; class Mammalia; order Dermoptera; family Cynocephalidae; genus Galeopterus; species Galeopterus variegatus. The sequence continues at coordinate 162,015 of NW_007727608.1, read as the reverse complement.
TGCCCGCCCCTCTGTCAGGACTAGGGCTGGTGGCAGCTGAGATGGAAGTGGGGGGTGGGAGCTGAGCCCATGGTAGAAGAGGGGGCCTGCACCTCCTGGTTTGGGGTGGCCGAGCCGTCAGCATCTCGGGGGTCCAAGCCCCCAGTTGCACTCCCAGGGCCAGGCACTCCCCTGCAATGTCCTGCGGCCTGAGGCTCCCCTGGCTCCACTCAGCGGCTGCAGTTCTGTGTCCACCTGTCTCTTGCAGTGTCAGAGGTGGAGCGGGGAGTCACCTTGGTCCTCAGGGCAGTGGAGGGGTCACCTGCAGAGCCCTACATTGGGGTGGATTAGCTGGGCCTGCATCTGCCTGGTCAGCGGAGGATTACGGCCGGGGGCAGCTGAGGAGCGGTCAGGGAGTCCAGGCTGCAGGCACTCGGGCCCTGCACTGGGAGGGGCTGGAACCAGGCTCACTCAACCTGTACCCCCTCCCAGAACCCCTGCCCAGGCAGATGGGGCACCCAAGCCCCCCGCCAGCTGATGGCTGAGAGCTCGAGGGCAGGGCTGGCCAGCCCTGGGGGCTCTGAGGAGATGGTGGGAGGCAGGAACGCCCCCAGGTTGGGGCTAGACCCGGGGTAGGGACACAGCAGGTGTGTCCAGGGACAGGGAGGCTGCTGAAGGCAGTGGAGGAGAGTTCATCAGGCTGGGCCCAGGAGCCCGCGGACCCGTGGCACGGTGCCACGGAGGAACATCGCGTGGGATAGGGGTGGCAGCGTTACCCATGCCCACGGACAAGGGGTGCATGGCCCTGGACACAGAGGGTGCGGGCCATCCTGTCTCATCCAGCCTTGGGGTCCTTGATGGCCCCTGCGTCCCCAGTGCTTGAACCTGCCTCCTGGTCTCAGTCCTGTCCCGACGCTCTGTTGGGCTTCCGGCGCCCCCCCCCCACGGGTGGGCACACTGTCAGGGGCTCCTGAGGACTCCCAGGACTCTTGCCCCTTTCCTGTCCCAGCAGCTACTGGCTCCTTAATCCAATTCTGCGGCACAAAACGTGGGGCCATTTGCTGACACCCTCCAGCGAACAAACGAGCCAAGGCCTCCATGACCAAGGCTCCCAGCGGGCTCTGGGGTTTGGCTTTAGTGGATTGTGTGGGACCCGGCCGGGCAGGGTCAGCCTCAGACGCCTCTCGCTATCTCCTCACGGCCTGCACCCCCCGTCCTTGGACCCTGGTGGCTATGCCAGCCTGCCTGGCCGTGGCACCTCCACGTCCTGCGCTCTGTGGCCCCGGCTCCTCTCCTCTGTGCCGGAGAGAAGTGTGACTGTCCCGAGTACTTTCAACAGTCTCTCTGGAGCCAGTGCAGCCTGGGGAAGGCGGTCACTCCTCCTGGGCACAGGAGGAAACAGGCTGCCGGCGTTCACACGAGGCCTGCCCCTCCATGGTGCCCACAGTTTCCCCTGGGCCCCTGCTGTCCCTGCAGAGTCTGGGCAGGGTAGACCGGGGACCGTGGGCTTGGCTGGGCAACGAGTCCCCCATCTCTGTTGCTCCCCACTCCCCAGGGCTGCTCTGGTTGGTGTGGCCTCCACTGGGCCCCGCAGCCGGCTGGCTGGTGGGTGGGCAGGCGGGTCCTTGCTGGGCCCGGTCCCCTCCCCAGGTCAGGTGGCCTTCCTGAGGGGCTGCCCGTCCAGCCTCCCAGGCAAGACGCAGTGATGAGGTCGGCCCGGGCTTGGGCCACCTGCATGGTGCTGGCCCTTGGTGGGCGGTGGGGAAAGGTCAGGCTGGGCGCTGGGCCTTGGGATTGAGCTGCACAGTGCAGGGGCCTGGGCTGGGTGAGGGCGGCAGGGAGCTTCAGACCTGGGCTCAGGGGACACGGCCTCTGGCCCGTGCTGGGAGTTGCAGCTGAGAGGGGCCCAAGTGCCCTGGGTCCAGCCTGGTTCAGCTTCTGTGTCCAGCCGGGCTGGTGCTGGCCTGGGGACGAGATGCTGCTGCCGCTGCCGCCCCAGTTCCAGGCCCACACGCACCTGGACTGTGGGGATCCACTTGGAGGTCCCTGTAAGTAGCAGGGGCCTGTGAGGGTGACAGCAGGGGCTTCCAGGGCCCAGGCTCAGACGGACACCAGCCTTGGGCATCCAGCATGGGCAGGATGGTGGGGACCAACCCCACGCACGGCCGGGGGATGTACCGTGGGGGTGATCCCGTGAATGCCCTCAATCCCAGGCCCTTCAGCCATGTTCCTTGGGTCCCCAGGAGGGGCTGCCTGACTGTCTTGAGGTCATACCTCAGTCCCAAACATGGGTCTGGCAGCCTGGGGCCTCGGATGACACTGCTGCCTTCCGGGTCCCCTCCTGGTCCCCAGCTGGGAGTTCCCTTGGCCTAAATCCTCTGGCCAGCTGGGCTGGATGCTGCTTGGATTAGCACGGGGGATTGGCCGAGGCTCAGGCGGGGCGGAGGCTCTGCAGCTCCCCACAGCCCCGGGACAGGGCTTCTTCAGGACGTCTCGGTGGCCCTTGAGGGTGGGTAGGCTGGCTGGGGGCTGACTGGGACAGCCGCTGACGATCGGGCCAATGCCAGTGGGGCCTGGGAGCAGCCCTGAGGGGGCTTCAGGGGGCTCCGACAGTGGGGAGGAAGAGGCGGAAGAGAGAGGGAAGGGCCCGCGGAGCCCCGTGCCTGACAGCGCCTCCGTCTGACCTGCCGCTGGGGGGCTGTGACACCGGCCCTCCCTGGCCTCCGTGAGCGAGCTCCAGCCTCCGCCCAGCCATGTCCGACCCCCGGCCATCTACTGCCAGCCGGACCAAGGGAGTGGTGGCCTGCCTGGCGGAGGCGCTGCTCTGGGTTGGAGGGAGTGTGGCGATGTCTCCGGGGTGGCAGCTCGGCCCACTAGGTAAGAGGGTACAGGGAAGTGCCCTGGCTGAGGACTGGCCAGAGCCTGCCTGGCCGCCAGGCTATGGGACCGTGAGGGCTGTCCAGGTACCTTGGGAGGGTGGGGGCTGCTTCTGGAGGACGAGAGGCCCATGGTCTCCCATCCCAGCCCTGCACAAAGCTCTGTCCTCCCACCACCTCGGGCCTCCGTCTGGGGGTCACGTGGGTCCAGCAGCTGAGGCTGGCCCCACGCCTCAGCCCCTCCACCCTCCAGGGTCACTGAGTGTCCTGAAGACGTGGGTCTTGGAGGCTGAAACCCAGGTGGGAAGGGGGTTGGGGCAGGGTGGGGCCAGACACAGGGCGCTGGTTGGACGTGCTCCATGGGAGCTCAGGTGGCTCTGAAGCTTTCGCTGAGAGGGGTCCCTGGCACTTCGGGGGCAGGTGCCAGACACAGTGGCCCTTGGCCCTTAGAGGTGGGCAGAGGGCCCCTTGGTGCTGTGAGACCCTGGATTGGGGAGGAGGAGACTTGCTGGGTGGCTGATGGGAGGGTCGTGTGTGTGTCTCTGGGGGGCCATGGAAGGCCCCTGAAGTCAGGGCTGTTCTCCCCGCCAGGTCTCTGCTCCAGCAGGCAGACAGGGCCCCGTCCAGGCTGCCCCCTTCTGGAACCCTGTTGTAACCTCTGGGGCCTGTCCCTGTCCCCTGCGTCACCCCTTCCCCTCCATCCCTGCAGCCACACCTGTGTCCTCGCCTCCCTATGTCCCCGAGAGCCCAGCCTCTCTGTGCCACGGCCCTATGCCTGTGGCTCCCTTCTGCTCATGGTCAGATATTAGCTTCCTCCAAGAAGTCCTCCTGGGCTGGCACTGCCCGTGGTCCTCTGGGACACCCACCTGGGGGGTCCCTCATCATGCGGACCTCGATGGGTTTAGTCACTCTGTGCTTCCGCAGGCAGTGCCTTCTGGGTCCTGGGCTTTCTGTAAGCAGGTGTGCAGGGCCCGAGGCGGGTGGGCACTGACCTGGCCCTGGGTTGGACTCCCTGGAGCCTGCCGCCCCTTCCCCTGGGAACTGGGAGATGCTGGGAGATGCACAAGCTACAGACAGAAGGCCAAGTGGACAGAGGAGATGGGGGAGACAGGCAGGTGGCTCTGGGGAGGGTGCAGTTGTGGAGCTCAGATCCAGAGCTGGCTCCCCAGATCTGCGCCCTTGGGCGGGGCCTCCCTGTGGCCTCGGGGCGTGGGTGCCATCCTAGCTGTACGTGGGGAAAGGTGGCTTTCCTGTGGATGATGCCGTCTGTGGCAGGGGCTGGCAGCCAGGCTGGGCACAGGGTGGCTGCCTGCCCGAAGCACCATGCACCAGGCATGGGGTCTTCTATGCAGTGGCTCCTGAGGGCTGGCTCAGCCATCATGCCTCTGTCCCCTCAAGTTCTAGCCTTGGTTACTTTTAGCGCTTTCCAGGTCCTGCTCAGGTTATCAGTGGTTGCTTGGACAGGTCCAGATCGTGGGGGGTTGGACTGAGTGGGGAAGAGCAGGACCTTGTCTGGCACCTTGTAGGGCCCTCAGTCCCCAGGGCCATCAGGGGAGGGAGGCAGGGACCCGGATGTGTGACAAAGGTGTCCCTTGGCCAGCACCTGGGGTGGCAGCAGCCCACCAGGCCTGGTCTTGGCCCCATAGTGGGCAGGTGGGTGGTGGATGGTCGGGTTCTGTGTCTGCCCTGGGCACACGGGGTCCTGGGGTGGGTGGCAGGGACCAGGCTGCAGTGAGGGTCGTGTTGCCGAGAACTCACAGGCGTCCATGTCTGTCTCTCTCTGTGCCGGTCTGTCCGTCTGTATCCAGTGGAGCGATGTATGAGTGCCATGCAGGAGGGGACACAGATGGTCAAGCTCCGCGGCAGCTCCAAGGGCCTGGTCCGCTTCTACTACCTGGACGAGCACCGCTCCTGCATCCGCTGGCGGCCCTCGCGCAAGAACGAGAAGGCCAAGAGTGAGTGGGCAGCCCGGGGGCGCAGGGGGCAGGGGCACACGGGGGGGACCCTTCCAGAGCAGTCGCTGGGCAACTGAGGGGCAGGGAGACCCCGAGCCCTGGACGTCTCCAGCCTCAGCTGGCCGTAGACGTCTGCAGAGACCTCTGGACCTGGGGGTGGGGAGGGTCAGGGGCCCACAGCCCGCTGCCCTCCTGGCAGAGCTATCTAGGACTCAGGGGGACCGAATGGCCCCAGTGCTGTGCCAAATGCTGGGACGGGGTGAGGGGCAATCGGTCTAGCAGGGACTTGAGAGCTCCCTGTGAACAGAGTAAGACCCTGGCTGGGGCATGTTGCGGGTGGGCTGGGGTGCCAAGTGCTGGCCCGGGCAACCTGGCATGGGGGCACTTGGCATGGGGTGTGGAGGCTGCGGGGGCTGCCTGAGCTGGGAGGCTTTGTGCAGGGAGGACAGGTAGGGTTGCGGAAGGGAGGGAACCAGATGGTTCCCAGGGATCAGGTGGAGACGCTTGGGAGTCTTCCCAGTCCAGGAGAGGGACATTTCCGGTGGCTCTGCTGACAGGCAGGATCCAGGTGTACCAGGGTGGGGCCTCAGCCCAGTGGTTGCCAAGGATGCTGCCACCACAGGGCCCCAGGAGAGAGCCACACTGCAGGAGCCCCCGAGAGGGTGTCCTGGAGTGGGGGCTCCTGACCCCAGTAGTCAGCGTAGGAGCGGGGCAGGGACTGCCCTCTGGGCTGGGGGGGTGGAGCCACTTGGAAGCTGCCCAGTCAGGAGGAGCCCCAGCGCCCAGGCTGGAGCATCTGCTCTGTGCCAGGCACTGTTCCTGGTACTGGGCTTCCTGTGGGGACTTGGCAGATGTGGAGCTGGTGTTCTAGCCACGAGATGAGCAGTTCCACACGACGTGCTGAACCCTGTAGAAAATACAGAGGCTGGCAGCACGGAGTGGGTGGGTAGATGCGAGGTCAGGGAGGCCCCCTGGGGAAGGGGTGCTTGGGCAGAAACTGCAGGCTGGGACCTGAGGACACGGAACTAAGATGGGCCCTCCAGCCTCCCCCACCCTTGGCATGTGGGGAGACCCAGTTGGGTGCTTAGAGCCCACCCTGGACTTGGAGGGTCCCGGTGGGCTTCCCTGGACCACCAGCCCCTCCCAAGTCTGGGGGCCATATGCCCCCCACTGCCACGCACATGCCAGGGAACTAGATTCTCCTGAGCAGAGGCTCCATAGAGCCCTGGACACTGCGGCCAGTAATGACGCCCTTGGTGGAACCTGAGCTGGTGCACACTGAGCCAGGACCCCGCAAGCCGCTGGCTACCCGCTGCACCTCCGGCAACCCTCTGCTGTGCCAGAGCTCATCACGGGGCTGGCCGCGCTGGCAACCGCCTCTCTCAGAATGGGGAGAAGAGTTGGCCGGAGCTTGATGGAGGGAGTTGGTTGTTCCCAGCCGCCTCGCTCTGGGGACTCTGCTAAATGGGTTTGCCAACGGGGGAGGCAGCCCCTATCTCTTTGGGGGGCTTGTCTTCTTCAGATCCAGAGGGAGGTGGGAGAGGACCACAGGGTCAGAGCAGAACGGGGTGGGAGCCAAGCACGTTTACACGTTTACTTCTTGAAACCCGGCCTGCAGGGAGGGCCTGCTGTGTGGGTGGCCAGAGCACAGAGCTCCAGGCTGCGCTCCCCAGAGGCTGTGCTCCCCAGAGGCTGTGACCCGCCACCCTCCCCCGCGCCCGCAGTCTCCATCGACTCCATCCAGGAGGTGAGCGAGGGGCGGCAGTCAGAGATCTTCCAGCGCTACCCCGACAGCAGCTTCGACCCCAACTGCTGCTTCAGCATCTACCACGGCAGCCACCGTGAGTCCCTGGACCTGGTCTCCTCCAGTGGTGATGAGGCGCGTACCTGGGTCACGGGCCTGCGCTACCTCATGGCCGGCATCAGCGACGAGGACAGCCTGGCCCGCCGCCAGCGCACCAGGGACCAATATCCTTGGGTGCAGGGGGCGCGGACAGATCCCAGGGACAGACCCTCCATCGTCTCACCGGCCCTCGCCAGGGCGCACGTGGGAGCGGGGGAGGGGCACATGGGCTGGGGTCCCCCACTCCTCCCGCCCAGGTGGGATGGGGGGTGGGGTGGGGCTGGGCCTGTGGAGCTGCGTTGGCCCCTGACTCGGCCCCAAAGTGGTTGAAGCAGACATTTGACGAGGCCGACAAGAATGGGGACGGCAGCCTGAGCATCGGGGAGGTCCTGCAGCTGCTGCACAAGCTCAACGTGAACCTGCCCCGCCAGAGGGTGAAGCAGATGTTCAAGGTGAAGCCCGGGCCGGCCACGATGCTCGGCGTCCCCACCAGGGCTCCAGCCGGGGCCGCGCGGGGCTGCGGTGGTGCCTGGGCTGGAGGGGCCCGCGGGGTGGTCTGTGCAGCTGAGGAGAGGGCAGCATGACCAGCCCCGTGGAGCTGTGGAGGGGTGGGTGGTCAGGGGCCACTGGGACGCCACTCTGCGGCTGTGCTGGGCCTCTCTGCCAGCTCCCAGGGAAGGGGGCCAAGCACCAGGCAAGTGGACTGGCATTTGGGACAGGCGCCCACATGAAGCCACGTCCCCTTTCCAGCCCCCCGTGACCCCACAGGCTTAATGGGGTGCACCAGTCCTGCAGGCAGCAGCTCTCCTTACCTGCCCCATGCCGCCTCTGGCCCCAACCCCCTGGTGCTAGAAGTTATGAAAATGCATCCTTCAGCTGAGCCATGGCCTTTATTGTCTGTAATTAGTTTCTCTTTTTCCGGAACCCCTGCGGGCCGAGGAGAGGACTCTGCCCGTCAGCAGGTCCTGGTTTGGGGAGGGCAGAGCCTGAGCCAGCAAACCCAGCCCTGGGGCCTCATTGCTTTGCTGCAGCCAGAAAGAAGGTTCTGGGGGCGTGCGCACCAGGCCCCTGCACCCCCCGACACACGTGCATGCACACGCACGCATGCGCACATGCTCATGGCCTGGCAGCCCGCTGTGCCCGCATGATGGATGGGCAGTTGTGCCCCCTGGAGCACGTGGATCTGCACAAGTGAGGGTGGTGAGCAGGTGCTTGCTGAGGACTGGGGGCCATGGAGTCCCGCCAGAAGGCCCCGGTGGGGACGAAGCTCGTTGGCTCACACCTGCTCACCAGCACCCGCTTTTGCTGCCTGCCTGGGGCTGAGCCATGTCCACCACCACCCCAGCCTCTGGGGCAGCTCTGCGGTCGGTGGGCCCTTCCACAGCGGTGGGGCTGTGCCAGGACCTGGGCAACAGGGTGAGGTAGGATGTGGGGTCCCAAGCAGCCCTTGGAGGTGGGGGCACAAATGCGCCTCACTGGATCGGGCACGAGGTACAGGCTCCTGGGGCATGAAGGTCCCAACTCCAAGTCCTGGCTGGAAATGCTCCGTGGTAGGAGCTCCAGGAAACCCTTTTGTGAAGATGCACCTTTTGTGAGGACGCTGGGCCTGTGGGCACACAGCAGGCACCCGTGGTCCCTCTGGCCATGTCCAGCCAGATTGCCTAGGGGAAGCCCTGGGCAGCGAGAGAGACCCTGAGCCTGGGGCTGGCAGGTGTTGCTAAGTCCCAGGCCTGGCTCTGGAGAGGGTGGGGGACTGTTGCCCTGAATCCATGGCCTCAGACCCCAGACCCTGTGTGGCACAGACCTGGTGGCCTTTCTTCACAGTGGTCAGGCCAGCCCGAGATGGCCCTGGTCCCAAAGCACCCAGCCTCCCTGCCCATCTCTGCAGGGCTCTGGAGCTGAAGGAAGGAAAATGTGACCTCAAGCCACTGTGGGGAGCTGCTGGCTCCAGTGTGGGGAGCTGCTGGCTCCAGTGTGGGGTGACTCCGTGGGGCTCAGTTGTAGGGTGACCTTGTATGGCACACAGTAGGGCAGGGATGGGTCGGATGAGCAGGAGCCCAGTGAGATGTCCTGTTGCTCACAGAAATGACGGGGACAGAGGTGGACGAGGGTGGATGGGCTTGGGCTTCGGACTGATGAGGCGTGGGTGGGCCTGCATGACCCCTGTGGAAGCTGCAGGCGGCAGCGGGGGAGGGCTGTGGATGGGAACCAGAGGCCTCGTGTTGCAGGAAGCGGACACGGATGACCAGCAGGGAACCCTGGGCTTCGAGGAGTTCTGTGCCTTCTACAAGATGATGTCCACCCGCCGCGACCTCTACCTGCTCATGCTCACCTACAGCAGCCACAAGGACCACCTGGACGCTGCCGACCTGCAGCGCTTCCTGGAGGCAGAGCAGAAGGTGAGGGCTGGGCAGGAGCAGTGGGGCTGCAGTGTGGCCCCACCTTCCGCTCCTGTTCACAGTGTGCTGGGAGCCTGGGGACAGGGTGGTCACAGCCCGGCACCCAAGGCCCCCTGAATCAGCTTCAGATCCTGTGTTCCAGGGTGGTCCCCACAAGGGCTGCCAAGTGGATGGGGGAGTTTGCAGTTTCTCCTCCGAGGGCCTCTGAGCGGGTGGGTCCCACCTGCGGTGGTGAGCCCATGGATTGCCCATCGTCGCCGGCGCAGAGCCTCTCGTGGGCTGGGCTTCCGCGGCTCAGCCGTCCTGCGCTGTGTTCTTGCCGCAGGGCTCCGGGCCTGCTGCCCCCACTCTCCCACTTGTCCAGCAAAAGCCCAGATGCCTCCTGGTGCCAAGTGGGGCAAGCTACCCCCTTACCTTGACCTCAGGAAGTCCTGTCCATCCTTAGAGGCCAATTCCAAGGCCGAGTGCTCTCTGGGCACTGCCCTACTGACCAGGGACCTAGAGTCTAGAGGCTCAGGGATCTGGGCCCCTTGTCTGGACCTGGGCAGAGACCAGGTACCGCCTGCTCTGGTGGCAGGATGTGGAGATCCAGCCAAACCAGAGCCCCGTGGAGCCACCTCTCCTCTGCGAGGGGCTCAGATGGCATGTGGACCCACCCTTGGGGCTGGCAGGGCCCTCGTGAGAAGGACCAGCTTCCTGGAGCCCTCACAGATCCTCTTCAGGGAGGAGAGCAGGGATGCGGCAGTCTTGGGGCCAAAATGCCCCGGCCTGGGGCCTGCTCAGGGCTCCACCACTCTGCGCAGCCACCTGTGCGGAGTTGTCATGACGATGGACTATGGGCCACCGCCACCAAGCAGAGTGGGGGCTGGGAGGTGGGAACAGCAGGAGGAACAGCCTCGGGATCCCGGGCTGGGTTTGTGCGGGTTTTACACAGAACCTTCTACTATCGCCTTCGTGGTTGGTGCCCTGCCCCTGGAGGCCACCCCTGCCCTGGCCTGGCCTCCTCTGTAGTTCTGCTGGCGGGAACCCTGGGGGTCTTGCCCAGGCAGGAGAGGCTGGCACCAGCTTGGCTGGATCCACTGCCCAGGGGGACTCACTCCTGCTCAGCCACTGTGGGCGGAATCGCTATGAGGCTGTGGGGGACGTGGCCTGGACGGCGGGTCCTCTGTCCTGGCACTGGCCCACCCTTCCCTCCCTGACCTTTGCCCCAAGCTTTCTGGAACAGTGTCCTCTGGCAGGCGATCGGAGCCCTTGGCCAGGCGTCCCGGACTCTGGGCCTCCCTGGGCCTGCTGCCGGCTCTGTGCTCTGGCCCGTTTTGCCCACCTTCCCCCCAATTACCCCACCCCCGCCATGTTCCTGGGGACGTCCTGGAAGCCCCACCAGTGGGTCACTTGGCCTCTGACTCTTGGGGCATGGCTGGGCTGCGGTGTTCAGGTTTCCTGTGGGGTGACCATGCACGGACTCAGGCAGACAGCAGGAGGGTCTGAAGGAGGAGGAGATGTATGTCCTCACCCTCCTGCCGCTCCCCCCACATGGGCCTCTGCTCCACGCCAGGCCCACCCTGGACCACAGCTCTCAGGACCCTTTACATGGCAGTGGGGGGTGGCCCAGCCAAAGACACCTCCCCTGCTGTAAAAATCCTCAGTGAGAGCGAGCTATTCAAAGGACTTGTGACCTATTGGTAGTCCTGCTGGCCACTGAGTCCCAAGTCACGTGACACTGGAGGTGGCCAGTGGCCCTAGCCCTCAAGCATCTCCTCCTCTGTGGTCAGCACTGATGTAATCGGACACAGGGCAGGAGGCGGTGGCGACGGTGGGAGGATGGTGGGAGGACGGTGGGAGGACGGTGGGAGGACGGTGGGAGGATGGCGACAGGCCAGCCTGGGCTCATGCTCTGCTCTGGCCTAGATGATGGGTGTAACCCTCGAGAACTGCCGGGACATCATCGAGCAGTTCGAGCCCTGCCCAGAGAACAAGAGTAAGGGGGTGCTGGGCATTGACGGTGAGTGGGATGTGGCCCTCGGTCCAGTTGTCCTGGGACGCCAGGGGGGCACCGAGGGGGCAGCCCATGGGCCTGGACAGGTGGCCTGAGCAGGTGGCTTCATGTTCCATGTGGTCGTGAGATGAGGCCAGTGGTGGACTCGGGCCCTAGGGCTACCCCCAGGGGCTGACTCCCTCCCTGCCCCATGCCACCCTGCAGGCTTCACCAACTACACGAAGAGCCCCGCCGGTGACATCTTCAACCCCGAGCACCATGGCGTGCACCAGGACATGACGCAACCGCTGAGCCACTACTTCATCACCTCGTCCCACAACACCTACCTCGTGGGGGACCAGCTCATGTCCCAGTCGCGGGCAGACATGTATGCCTGGGTCCTGCAGGCCGGCTGCCGCTGCGTGGAGGGTAAGTGCTCCCGGGCCCAAGATGGGGGGCCCGTGGAGCTCACTGAGGGTCTCCGGGCAGGGGCCGGGAAAGCCTCTTCTGTGTCTGTCACTGGGCAAGAGGATGGACCCCTCGGGCTGGAGTCCACGGGCTCAGGCTGCCAGTGCTCACCGTGGCCGAGCCCCTGGGCCGACGCAGGCCTGCCTGTCCACAGTGGACTGCTGGGATGGGCCCGACGGGGAGCCCATCGTGCACCATGGCTACACTCTGACCTCCAAGATCCTCTTCAAAGATGTCATCGAGACGATCAACAAATATGCCTTCATCAAGAATGAGTGAGTGGCTGGGCCTGGGGGCTGCCCCAGGGAGGGGCTCCAGGCTCCTGCTCTTCCTGCCCCTCCCCGGCCCTTGCTGGTGGGCAGTGGCTGTAGGGGCCAAGGGGCTGGTTTAATTTCGGTGTCTGTCACTGAGGAGAAAGGGGCAGGGGGGCTCAGGTCTGGGGAGAGGGAAGGTGGCAGGTGCGGGAGTGGAGAGCCAGTCAGGCCCAGGGCACAGGGCATGTGGGCCAGCAGCCCATCCACACGCACCAGGTGGCAAGCCCCAGCGTCAGCAGCAGCAGCTCCCACACCGATCACCCACAAGTAGCTGCTCCGTGTCCAGACTTAATTTGCTGTCACTCAGTTTGCTGTGGCTACAGATGCCGTTGAAGAAAGTCCAATTTAGTTTCTGGAAATAGAGACCACTTCCCTCCTCTGCTGAAGTTACCTTTGGGTCTTGGCTAAACAGGCTCTCAGGCAGAAGAAGGGGACAATCAAATGAAGGGGCAAAGCAGAATCAAGATTGACTTGGGGGACAGAAAGAGAGGGGCCCCTCCCGGGAAAGCAGGCCCCTAGGCTCTGTCTCAGGCCATGAGAAGGAGAGTGGCCATGGGGCCTCTGCAGGGTGGCCGGCCGCTGGGATTGCAGGTGGGGACACACAGGTCTCCTTAGCTGCTGAGGAGCTGGGGTCTGCTGGGGTCTCAGAGCAGGGCTCCCACATTTAGCGTAATCTTGGCTGGTACCACATTCTTCCTGAGGCCCTGGCCGATCACAGGACTTGCCTGTCTCTTGATCTGGTTCATGCCCTCTTGGTTGGTTTACCTATTTTCTAAAAGGATCATGGTTGCCTTTTGGTAAAAATCCAAGTAAAATGTGCACATGGCTAAAAATAAATAATAATGCTGAAGAGCATATAATGAGAAGTCCCATGCTGCCCCCCGAGTCTGCACTGTGTAGGTGATAACCACGTTCTGCCAGATGGTGTATGCCAGGCTCCTTCTTTATGGGGCCAATGCCAGGACCCCAGGGCTATTCAAAGGATAGTCTCTTCAGTATTGAGGTCAAAAGGATTATATTTCTCACAATCTACCCATTGCTCCATGTTGCAACTCTGTGCAGTCCGTGTCCTTTTTAAACCATCACCTTTTCAAACGTTTCCTTTTGTTTTCCTGGAGTTCCTAGTTGCCTTTGCTTTTTCTTATTGGGGAAGCTCGTGCCTTCCTTACCTTTCCCTAAGATCTCCCAGCTCCTTTCCCACCCTCTGAATTACTTCACAGTTGTTGGTGGGCCACCACCTGAAGCAGCTGGCAGCCCCACCTATCCTGGTTTCTGGTGAAGACCCCTCTTCATTCAATGGTACAGGTGACCTGGGCTCCTACAGAGGTGGAGCCTGGCCCTCCCCTGGGGCCCTGGCCTCACCCTCTCCTCCCACATTGGGGCCACAGGTACCCAGTGATCCTGTCCATTGAGAACCACTGTAGTGTCATCCAGCAGAAGAAGATGGCCCAATATCTGACTGACATCCTTGGGGACAAGCTGGACCTGTCATCGGTGAGCAGTGAGGATGCCACCATGCTTCCTTCTCCCCAGATGCTCAAGGGCAAGATCCTGGTGAAGGTGAGCCCCTGCCCCTCCTGGGGATAGCATTGTGCCAGGCTGTGACCTGGGGCAGGGCGCTGCTGCAGACAGGTTGGGGCATCATGCCGTCTGGGGGAGACCCAGCCTCAGTCTCCCCATGGGGGCTGTGGCGTGTTCCTTTTCCACATGGCTGCTGCTGCAAGGAACCGACAGGCCTGGACCGCCCCCGCCCATGCCCTGAGATTCCAAAAGCAAGCTGGGAAAAGACCCTGCACCTTGCCGGCTGCTGCTTGTGGGAAGACTTCCGGTACTTCCTTCAGGGCCTCTCCCACCATCCGTCTCCTCCCCCAGGGGAAGAAGCTCCCGGCCAGCATCAGCGAAGATGCGGAGGAGGGAGAGGTGTCCGACGAGGACAGTGCCGATGAGATTGATGACGACTGCAAGCTGCTCAACGGGGATGTGAGTGGGGCTGGGACAGGGACATGGGACAGCAGTGCAGGGGGGTCTGCAAAGCCCCGGGGCCTGTGGGGCCCCTGCTGCCTACCCCTCCACATTCCCAGCCAGTGGCCGACCTCACGCCTGCCGGTGGCCTGTCCTGGTTCCCGTTTCTGAGCCGACCTGGGGTGCCGTCCATTCCCTGTGCCTGGTCCTCTTGACCCCTCAGCAAGCGAGGGCAGCACTGGGGGACAGGGGTCCACCCTGGGTTCCATGCCATTCCCATCTGCACCTGTGCCTGCTGGGCTCTGACCCAGAACATTCCAGCTTCCTGGCCTCTTTCCTGCCAAAACCAGTTGGACAGTAGGTGGCCAGTGGTCCTGCTCAGCCACCTGGTGCCCAGGACCAGCCCCACCTCCAAGCAGCATCAACCGCCAGGTCAACCCTGATGTTGAGAACTCCAGTAGAAAGGGCCTGCCTGGCCCTGCGGGGGTCCTGCCAGTGGTCACCTCCTCACTGTGGCTGGCCAGCTGCTGGGGATGGGGGCTGTGGAGGGAAGCTAAGGGGTCAGGGAGGGGCTTGGGGGTCTCCATAATTAGCATCTCTCTCCTCTGGGCGCTCTCTGAGCTGCTGCTGCCGCAGGAGGCAGCGAAGACCTTATTTCTTCCCGAGGGCCCAGTGGCTGGGAAAATAATCGTGCGGGAGCATTCCCAGCCACAGCTGGCTAATTGTTTTAGAAAGCCCTTAGGCAGCAGAATTCTCCCCATGCTGGGTGTGCCTGCGCACTTCCCTGCCGCCCGAGGTGATGGGAAACCCACATTCTGCGATGTCCATTTTGTGCCCACTCTAGCCTGGGCACCACTGGTGTCCGATGGCCAAGACCCATGCCCCGCCCTAGAGGGCCATGCGGGGCTGGGCTGGCAGGAAAGGGCAGCTCTGAGATTTGTCCCCTGGCCCCTGCCCACCTCCTTGAGGTGTGTGGTGGCCAGTCGCAGGCTTCCTATGAGCCGGGGAGTGGGCAGGGTGGGTGTGAGCGCTCTGGGGCCTGGCATGGCTGCTGCTCGCAGGGCTGGGGACAGATGCAAGGGCTCACCTCTGCCTTGTACAGGCCTCCACCAACCGGAAGCATGTGGAAAGCATCGCTAAGAGGAAGCTGGATTCCCTCATCAAGGAGTCCAAGATTCGGGACTGTGAGGACCCCAATGACTTTGCTGTGTCCACACTGCCCCCATCAGGAAAGCTCGGGCACAAGGCAGAGGCCAAAAAGGTAAGGTCACTGATGCCAACAGATCCTCCTCCCTACAGCCGGTCCGTGGGCTGAGCGAGGAACCTGAGCATGTGGCCTCTGCACACACACGTACCTGCACACATGCGCACCTTGGCACATGCACCTGCACACACATCTGTACATGCGCACACATCTGCACACGCACCTACATAACATGCACACATGCACCCCCCCCACACCTGTACAAGTGCGCACCTCTGCACCCGCACCTGCACAGCACACGCACGTGTACCTGCACATGTACCTGCACACATGCACATGCAACTGCACACACACCTGCACACATGTGCATGGTGCACACACCTGGACAACACTCACCATGCACACGTGCATCTGCACTCACACCTACACACATACATGTGCACACATGTATACCTGTGCACATAGCCACACTGGTGCACGCACCTCTGCACATGCACCTGCACAGCACACGCACGTGTACCTGCACATGTACCTGCACACATGCACATGCACCTGCACACACACCTGCACACATGTGCATGGTGCACACACCTGGACAATACTCACCATGCACACGTGCACCTGCACTCACACCTATACACATACATGTGCACACATGTATACCTGTGCACATAGCCACACTGGTGCACGCACCTCTGCACATGCACCTGCACACATGCACCTGCACACATGCACACCACTGCCTAAGATCTGGAGGTGCCCTGTCTGCTGGTGAAGCTCTCCATCACTGGGAACCCCCAGAGACCAGCATTTGTGTTTTGATTTTTCATCCTGAATAATCCACGGCATTTACCTTGTCAGGAAAGGGATAGCTGGGGCTTGAGCCACACCATTGTGTGGCTGTGGTCCCGTCCTCACTGCTCTGGCTTGGCCCTGACGGCCACAGCGTGCGTGACCCCTCAGAGGCCTGTGGGCCAGATGGACAGGCAGCCGCCTGGGAGATCTGCAGCTCCCCGTGGGAGGGGATTTGAGCATCAGCCACCCTTGTGAGCGTCTCATGCATGACAGGGAGGGCACGGCAGGGTCTCAGAGCCAAACCAGTCCTTGGGAGCTGTCCAGCTGGTGGTGGGCTGCCTTCCCACCCAGTGCACCCTGCCCGGAGCTGCTCACAGCCTCATGGAGAAGTATCCGCCAGGCCGAGGGGTCGGGGTGCCTCCTTGGAGGGGGAAGCAAACCTTGAAGGATGGACACATGGGCCAAATGGCTGGAGTGCCAGGGCCCTGGCAGGAGCTGACAGACCTGTTGTGGCTGTGGTAGGTGGGCAGCAGGCCTCAGTGCCTGGTGCCCAGCCAGTGCACCCTGCCCGGAGCTGCTCACAGCCTCATGGAGAAGTATCCGCCAGGCCGAGGGGTCGGAGTGCCTCCTTGGAGGGGGAAGCAAACCTTGAAGGATGGACACATGGGCCAAATGGCTGGAGTGCCAGGGCCCTGGCAGGAGCTGACAGACCTGTTGTGGCTGTGGTAGGTGGGCAGCAGGCCTCAGTGCCTGGTGGGGTGTGTGGGGATGGCCACATCCCCATGGCAACCCTGCCGTGCCCTGTGGCACTGGCTCACTCCCTGCTGCTCCCCGCATGACCTTGGCGATGATTTTCCCAGCTCGTGGGGAGGGTGGAAGGTGGCTTCTCCCTGATGGAGTGAGGGTGCCGGGAACAGTGTTTCTAGATGCAGGTATTTGTTTCCGCCCACAGGGCACAGGGCACTCGGCACAGCTGATGACACAGGAGACTTGGTGAATGCTCTGTGCACGTGGCTCTTGTGGTCCCGTGCTGAAAGGCATTCCTTTATTTTTAGACCTGAGATGTCTGGGTAGGGAGAACGTGGCCCACCTGAGGCTCTGGCAGGTGGCAGGTGGGCCTGTGTCTTGTGGAGTTGCCTGGCCAGGTGGGAGCTGACGTCATGCCTCTGCTTTCCTCAGCCAAACGCACCTGGGGCGCACCTGGGGGTGCACCGGGGGCACAGGAGAGTAGCCTGGCCCCTGGAGATGGTGCATCTGGGCAGCTGCTGGGGGCCTGTGATCAGGGAAGTCTTCCTGGAGGAGCAGGAGGGGCTCAGGCTGAGCCTGCAAGGTGTGGGGAGGAACAGAGAATCCCACCCTGACCTGCAGCACCAGGCTGTCCCTGCCAGGCGATGGCAGCCCAGAGGGTCCAAGAGCCCTTCAGGATAGGCAGGAGGGTTGAACTGACCCCCAGCCTGGGGCAGGGGATCTCATCCCGCCACAGAGCTCACTGAGGAGGTGTCCCAGGCAGAGACAGGAGCATCTGTGTGCGGGTTATGGAGGTGGCGATTCCTACTATGTGTCTCTCTGTCCCCCCTGGGCTGAGCATCGTCCCCTTTGCATGGGAAACTTGAGGACAGGAGGTACAACTCGGGGGTCCTTGTGGGAGAGAACAGGAGGCTGGGGGCAGCAGGAGTGGATATCTAGGGGAAAGAAAGGGATCCCCACCTGAAGTGCTGGGCACAGGTCCACTGGGTGCTGGCCAAGGACAGCCCTTGCCCTCTGCAGGGGACCCTACCCTGCAGCTCCCCAGCCAGGCCCAGCACTGGACCTCCCCCATTGAGGATGGGTTGGCTGGGCTCTGCTGGCAGCTCTGTCCATGGCAGGGACCCTCGCTGCTGTCCAGGCATGTGCCCACTGCATGGTGCACTGTGTCTGCCCACAGCCACCCTGCAGGTGGTCGGCTCGGGGCATGCCAGGGATGGCAGAGGATTCTGGTCTTGCGGTGCGGGCTGCGGCTGGCCACCATGTCTCCCAGGCCAGTGCGCGCTCCTCCTTAGTTACATCCAGATTTATAGCCGCTTGCGGCTCTCAGTAACCACAGTGTTTTGGGAAGCCGCAAAGCGTGTCGGCCTCAAGTGGCTCTGAATACACTGTGAGTGCGGCCTCCAGCTCCTCTCCCAGCGCGCGGCTGTGGCATCATCAGTGAATTAGGAGGAAAACGGCTGGTGTTGCTGGAGGCTGCACAGGGAGAGGAACGTCGCTGAGAGCAGCTCGAGATTAGATGGTGAGCGGAGGTCATGTGCGCCTCGGGCTCTGGATCAGCACAGCGGGAGGGTCAGCCACACCCTGGTCCTGACCCGTGTGAGGGCAAAGGAGGGGGCAGGGCACAGATCTGGGCCAAGCTGCTGGGGGAGCACGAGGCGTCTCAGGAACTTCCGGGCAGCGTCAGCGGCTTGACAGGCCGCGTCCGGCGGGGAGCCTCGGCTGGTACCCTGCTCCACCCTCCGGTGTGTCTGGCGAGGCATGTCTGCGCGGGGGGTGGTCCAGGCAGGGAACAAGGGGCAGGCGTGAGGTGTTTGTCCTATGGTTGGCCGAGGGCCGAGGGCTCTGTGGTTGTCAGATGCCCACAGTGGGTTTTTTGTGGCAGCTTTAGAGTGTCCACGGGCATGTGCAGGGCATGTCCACGGATGTGTGCAGGGGTGAACACAGTGGGGCACACACCAGAGTTCTCTGACGGGTGTGCATGGTGGTCTGCCTCTCGTTGAAGCCCCTCTCTAACAGGGACCCCTGACTGCAGGTGCACAGCTCCATCATGTCTGACAGAGACCAGCCCCCACTCTGCATGGGTGACAAGACGTGGGATGGGACACCTCCTGAGCAGAGCTTTGGGGGCCTCTGTGGAAGGAGCTTAGGGGGACCAGGGATGGCAGCTGCAGTGGCCTCAGGGACACACATGTCCCAGCACAGGAGCCCGATGGCTCAGTATGAATGAGCTTCAGTTGCATGAGCATTTGCGACATGGCCCTGGGGGGGGGGTGAGTGCTGCCAGGAACAGACCTGGGGGGCCCTGGGGGTAGAGGAAGGGAGCCTGGCTGGTCCCGCAGCTCCCCGGGATCCCACGGCACAGAGCCCGCTGTGGGGAGCGCAGACCTGGTGTTACCCCTCTAACCAGGCAACACCTTTGCGCGGGAGAAGCAAGCAGGACGTCAGAGCTGCAGGACCCTCGCAGAAGGGTTACATAAGCAGGCCTGGCTGTGGAACATTCCAGACACACACGCTGCATTTATTATGTAGTCACCATCTGTGGGAAAAATTCAGAACTGGGAACTTAATGAGTCTGAAACATCGCAGCACGAAAACAGCGCTGGCCTGAGAACATTTCCACTGGGCTCGTGCCCTGCTTTTCAGGCCACTCCTCTGGGCAGCTGCCTCTGTGCCCTCGGGCAGACGGGGGCAGACGGGGGCAGACGGGGGCAGGGGGTCAAGCCCTGGCCCCCTGCACCCTCCCTGCCTTCCTCCCAGGCCCGGCTGGATCCCGCCTCTTCCAGGAAGGCCTCCCGGGCCCGCAGGGGAGCTGTCCTGCCCGGTTTGAGGCTGGGCTCACCGTGTCACCCTCTGTGTCTTTCTGGGGGTCAGGGCAAGGCTGAGGAGGACGTGCAGTCTGGGGAGGATGTCGGAGCCAGCAGACGGAGCGGCCGCCTCCTCGCAAGCGGCTTGTCCAAGCGCAAGGTGGAGCAGGGGGACTGGTGGGGAGGCGGGCGGGGTCTCCTCCGGCCCAGGGCCCCTGGCCTGCTACGTGTGCCGGGGCTGGGAGCCCAGAGACAGGCTGGTAGGAGCCAGTGCTTTGCTGGCCCTGTGGGCACTGCCTCCTCTGGCCCACACTGGCCAATGTCCCAAGCTCAGGTACTCTGTGGCTGCCCTGGGCACAGGCCAAACTGGGCACTGCAGAGGCCTAGGCAGACCTCGTGGGCAGGATAGACCCGGAGGCCCCCAGAACCCAGGAGGAATGGCCCCCTCCGAGAACCCGTCCTCCTGCTCCTCGGGTCACGATCCTCCTCCTGCACAGAAAAAGGGCAGCAAGCTGAAGAAGGTGGCCAGCGTGGAGGAGGCGGACGGGGACCTGGACTCCCCAGGAAGCCAAAGCCGAGGGTCAGTTACCTGCCCTGGGGTGGGGGGGGGCCCTGCACCATCCTGGAGGACGCTGTACCGTCCAGAGGGATTTTGTATCACCCGGGGGGGCCCTGCACTACCCTGGGGGACCCTGTAACACTTAGGGGGCCCTGCACAGTCCTGAGGGTCCCCGCACAAGCCCCAAGGGCTTGCCGGCTGGGGGTCCCCATGCCCTTCTCTGAAATGACTGACCCCGAGTGCCTGTCAGGACGGGGGGCAGATGCGGGAGCCCTGGTCCCTGTTCCCATCCTGGACTCTCGCGGAGGCTGTGGGAGGTGGAGTTGTGTCCAGGCAATAGTGGATGTGGGGTGTGCAGACCCACGTAGCAGCTCCAGACAGCCCTGTGGGGCGTGGACCCTGGGGTGGGGCCAAGCTGAACTGTGAGTCTCGGGGGACCACCAGGTTGGGAGACGTTTTGGATCAGGTCTCGCAGGCCCACCCAGCCTCAGTCCTCCAACTCCTATTCCCCAGGTACCCCCAGCCTCAGCCTTCCCCAGGGGCTGTGTCCATCTCTGGGCCTCAGATGCCCCCCAATCCCCCCAAGTGGCTCCCACATTTCTAGTTTACCAGTCCAGGCCACACTTCCCCTGGCCTCTTCCCCACGATAGTGATTCTAAATCAGATCCAGACACTGCCCTATCTGTCCCCTGCAGAGTACCGCCCGCCAGCCGTGCTCACAAGTGCCGGCACCTGCTGGCAGCTCCAGGCCAGCCATGCCCTCCAGCCTCTGTCAGGGTCTGGGAGTCCATCTCCAAGGGGCTCAGACCTGCCCCCCTAGCTTTGTCCTGAGGCCTGGTCTCCTCTCTCTGTCCACCCATGTCTGGCACCTGGCACGTGCGGTGCAGTGGACGCTTGATTGACATTGGGTTGTTGGGTGAATTAGTGAAACTGCCCAAGCCCTGGGGCTCGTCTCACGGAGCTGGGCACCAGGCTGACCCTGAGTGGGAGGGGCGCCAACCTCAGGGTCCTGACCACACCCTGCTGACCACCCCCCGCAGGACAACCCGGCAGAAGAAGACCATGAAGCTGTCGCGAGCCCTCTCGGACCTGGTGAAATACACCAAGTCCGTGGGCATCCACGACGTGGAGATGGAAGGTGAGGGGCGACGGGCTCAGGGGGCCCCGGGGCGGGACCCCAGTACCCTGATCCTGGTTGCGTGTTGGGACGCAGCATCCGACACCCGCTGGTCTGTGTCACAGTCACGTCTAGCTGGCAGGTGTCGTCCTTCAGTGAGACCAAGGCCCATCAGATCCTGCAGCAGAAGCCAGCACAGTATCTGCGCTTCAACCAGCGCCAGCTCTCCCGCGTGTACCCCTCTTCCTACCGTGTCGACTCCAGCAACTACAACCCACAGCCCTTCTGGAACGCCGGCTGCCAGATGGGTGGGTGCCCAGCGCGGTGCGTCGGGCGGGATGCTGTGGAGGGGCTGGCCCAGCTGTCATGGGGTGTCCCTACAGTGAGCAGGGACCCATGAGGGGCCCGGCTGTGTCCCTGCCCTCTCTCCCATGGCTTTAGAGGAACTCCGCAGCATGGTGCTGGCAACGCCAGACTGGCGCTGCGCTGGGTCCTTAAGACTCCAGGACATTGTGGGAAAGGCCGCAGGTCCGCCCAGGCACAGCTGAGGTGCATGGGGGGTGGCCATGCAGGCTGCAGGGGATGCTCTGCCGGGACGCATGGCTGGCCCCTCATGGTGTGAGTCCTGGAGCCCTCTCATGGTGCATGAATGATGGGCAATTAGCAGACTCATGGGCAGTCATGCAGGGAGGCGGGCGTGCCGTGGCGGGCAGGCAGGAGGCTGTGTGGGCCTGGTGGACGGTGGCACCTGGAGGGCGGGGCACTGACCAGGACGGCCTCCTGTGCCCCTGCAGTCGCCCTGAACTACCAGTCAGAGGGGCGGATGCTGCAGCTGAACCGGGCCAAGTTTAGCACCAACGGCGGCTGCGGCTACGTGCTCAAGCCTCCATGCATGTGCCAGGGTGAGGCGCTGGCTCCATGGCCTCCTGGGGCTCAGGAACACGGGGCTCGGGGGTAATAGTGGGCAGCTTCGGCAGGGCTTCCTGGAGGGTCGGGCTCCCAGGATACTGGAAGGTGGGCGTGGGCACCTTCCCTGCTCAGAGTGCAGAGAAGGACGCCAACCCTGCCAGGAATCTGAAGGTGGGGAATTAGGGAGCCCATCCCCCATGTTCCAGGCCCACATGAGCTTCGGGAACCGGGGGCCTGGTGCCAGCCGCCCCTGCCCCCTGTGCCCGGCCCACCTGTGGGCTCAGGCAGCAGTGCCCTAGACCTGGGTTTGGGCTGGCGTTTTAGGGAGCTGCCTCGTCCCTCTGAGGCACTTTGATTTTCTCCCTGATATGCTGCAAATGACTTCTGGGTTCTTTCCATTTAATCCTAGCC
Organism: Galeopterus variegatus; assembly: GCF_000696425.1. Classification (NCBI taxonomy): domain Eukaryota; kingdom Metazoa; phylum Chordata; class Mammalia; order Dermoptera; family Cynocephalidae; genus Galeopterus; species Galeopterus variegatus. The sequence continues at coordinate 139,698 of NW_007727608.1, read as the reverse complement.
CTCCCCCCACGCCCCTTCTCGGTTCCTATTGCATCTTTATCTGTCTGCGCCCTACTCCAAGTTATCTGCCCGAGTAAGCACCTGGCTGTGCGGGTGGCAGGAACCCCCCACCTCACTGTGCCCCTGGGCACCAGCCCCCCAGCCAGAAGCAGTGTGACCCTCCCACGAGGGCCTGTGAGAGGGATGGGCTCTCTCCCATATTGTAGGGTGGTCACCGAGGGGACCGAACACTCGGGTCAGAGCACCTGCCATGGAGACCCCGGCCCCGCACCATAGTGCTGGCTCCGCTTCCTCCGCCTGGGCCGTGGTGTCTGTTAGATGGGAGCAGGGTGGGGGCCGCTTGCCGCCCGTGCCGGTGGGCGGAGCTTGCTGAAGGCTGGGCTGGCTCAGCCTCACCCCTGCATCCCGTCAGGCATCTTCAACCCCAACTCTGAGGACCCCCTGCCAGGGCAGCTCAAGAAGCAGCTGGCACTCCGGATCATCAGCGGGCAGCAGCTCCCCAAGCCGCGAGACTCGATGCTGGGGGACCGCGGGGAGGTAGGAGGACGGGGGTCACGGGGGGTGGGTGTGCGCCTGAGTATTGTGCCTGGCCCTACACACCCCTCACCCCTCTGTCCCAGATCATCGACCCCTTTGTGGAGGTGGAGGTCATCGGGCTCCCGGTGGACTGCGACAAGGGGCAGACCCGTGTGGTGGACGACAACGGTGGGGCTCGGCCCGCCAGGGCGCCAGGGCGGGGGTGGGCCAGGTGGCCTCCAGGCTGGAGCTGTGCTGGGCACGGGTCCCTGCCACATGGGACTCCCCCCGGTGACGTTCCTTCCGGTGGCCTCCAGGATTCAACCCCATGTGGGAGGAGACCCTGGTGTTCACGGTGCACATGCCTGAAATCGCGCTGGTCCGCTTCCTTGTCTGGGACCACGACCCCATCGGGCGCGACTTCATCGGCCAGAGGACCGTGGCCTTCAGCAGCATGATGCCAGGTGGGCAGGGGGCCAAGGCTGGGGGGACGGCGGAGCCCCGGGCCAGCACTCGGCCCCCCCAGACTGAGGGCTCCAGGGCAGGGTGGGGCTCAGCTTCCTATTGTAAGTTAGCACCTGCTGTGGGTGGGCCTGGTCCTGCTGCCAAAGGGACAGAGGGAGCTCACAAGGACAGCAAGTGAGGCCAGGGGGCTTTGTGGACCAGGGCTAGGGTGTGGGTCACCCCCAGGAGGAGGTCCCTGCAGGCTGGGGCAACACTGGTGGGCTTCCTGGAGGAGGCGAGCTGTTGCCGGGCCCATGGGAGGCAGGGTCCCCAGGACTGGGCTCACTGGTTGTGTTCAGGGCCTTCAGACCTTTAAGTAGAGTGTGGCCGTGGGGGGGACAGGGGTGGGGGGAGCTCTGGTGAGCCCGTGACCTGCTGCTCCAGGCTATCGGCATGTGTACCTGGAGGGGATGGAAGAGGCCTCCATCTTCGTGCACGTGGCTGTCAGTGACATCAGCGGTAAGGTGAGTGTCACCTGCCAGGCCACCTGTGGTCGTGGGAAGGGTCAGCACTGGGTCCTCGCCCAGCCCAGCCCCCAACAGTGTCCCAAAGGCCAGCTCCTGAACCCCAGCAGTGGTGCCTACTGGTCACCTCCCTGGGCCTCTGTTCCTCCACCTACCCTGAGCCTGCGGTGCGGACCTCCAGTCGAGGGCAAGGCATGGGGCCCAAGTGCCCCTGCCCCAGGGAGGAGTGCCCCTGGTTGTCCCTACTCCCTCGGTGGCCCTCCCCAAGCCCCACCTGGCTTCTCAGCAGGAAAGGAGCATGGTGGCCCTTCCTGGGCGCCCACAGCTGGTCTCTCTCCCTCTCCTGAGTGGCCCCTGCTCTGGCTACTTCCCAGAATTATCCGGAAGGTGCCACCTGGGTTCGCCCTATTACCCGCCCCCCCAACACGTTTGCCTTGCCCAGGCCAAGGCAAGACAGCTGGCATCCGCAGGACAGGGGTCTTGGCTCTGACCTTTCCATTCTGCAGAGCCCAGCCGCCCCAGTTCTGAGCTGGACCCAGTGCCCTTAGGGTCCTGCCAGGTGCAGCCCGAACTCGGGGGTCTGTGATCGCATAGCACGTGGGTCCTGCCCAGGGCCCCACGCTAACCGTCTCTCTCCTGCTGCGCTTGTGGGCCCAGAGGTGCCAGCCCAACCCAGCCTCTGCAGGCACCCGGCTCTCTGTCTGCTGTCCGTCTGTCTGTCCTGTGCCCGCCTGTCTCCACGGGCCGCGGGGCGCCCCCCCGGCTGTCGTTGCCGCCTCACCTGCCTTCACTCTGTCTCTTCGGTCTTACAGTGGGCTTCTCTATGTCCAAAGTCTACTGTTAGAAGCACAGCCTTGGTAGGAGCCTCCAAGGTACCCCGGCGCCGGGACAGTGTGGCCCGCCGCTCCCACCTGCATGCCCAAGCCGCACCCCATTAGCATCTGTGGCTCCCAGTAGCATTTTGGAGACTGTCAGCTCATGTGACATGGATCATGCCATGGCTCCGGGGTCCCCTGGGCCATCCTCAGCCAGACAGCAGCATTTACCATTTACGAGGCAGATCCAGGATTCGGCTGAGGCCGCTACATGCCCCTTCCCCGCTCCCTCCTGGTGCCTGCCCTGTACCCCTTCTTTGGCTGTGAGCTCTCTTGAACCCCCCATGCCCCCTCCTTCCCAGTTTCGTCTCCTCCTTTCCTATTCTCCCTCCAGCCCCCCAGTTGCTCATTTCTCAGTCTCCCTCCTGTTTTCCTTCCCCATTGTGTGGACAATGCCCAGTGCCTGGGATGGGGGACGTCCCAGGGCCAGGAGCTCCAAGTCTGAATCCTGGATCTCCTTCTAAATGGCTTTCCAGCCACACTGACCAAATTGCACTGGATTTGGGATCTTGAATCAGGAAGCTGATTCAAGTGCTGGCCACTTGGACGCCTCTGCTCAGAAGTGCCCCAGCTGGGGGTGATCTGCCCGCTGGGCCCTGGGCCACTCTGCGCACGAGCACGGCCCATCATGGGGGAATGGTGGGTGTTGTTGGGGTCTCTGTGGGGGGCACGCGGATGTCTGGCATGTGAGGATCCTTCTGGCCTCTGCACACTTGAGACACAGCTGTCTGGCTGTCTCCAGCGGTGACCCAGCACTTGCCAGCTGGTCCCGGGATCCCGTGGCTGCTCTCTTCAGGCAGGAGCTGCAGGAGAGCACTGTGCAGGGACTGCCTGGTCCAGCTCTCCAGGAAGGTCGGCTGTGGCCTGACACTGGTGGGCCAGGAGCCTGAGCCCATCTGGGCAGTGGTTTAGGAAGCACAGAGCCAGCTGTGAGCCTCAGTGGCTCCCATGAGCAGAGAACAGGGTGAGGCTGGAATAGGTTGCCGGCGGGGAATTCAGGAAGGCTTCCTGGAAGAGGCAGCACCTCCAGGGGGCAGAAGCATCACCAGAGAAGTGGACAGGACAGGGGCCGTGGGGGTGCAGACCTCAGCCGCACCTGGCAGCCTTGCTCCGTGGTGCCTGACAGCAGGGCGGACGCTACCCAGGGTGATGTGGGTGCCCATCTTCTCCGTCTCTTCACTCCAGCACTGTGGCTCCTGTGCCCACGAACCCTGCCAGAGATGGGGGCTGTGGGGCCTCGGAGCAGGTGCAGCGCGTGGGGTGGAGGCCCAGGCTCCCAGGTCTCTGGCCTTCCCCTTTGCTTGCCCGGCAGAAGTGTCACCAGTTCCTGCCCCAAGGTTTGAGGAAGAAGCAGATTCTTGGTCCAAAGGGCGGGTGGGCCGCCCTTGCTTAGGCCAGTGCAGCTCCCCATGGCGACATCCGCCCACCCCGGGCTCACCAGCCCCAAAGGCGCTCGCTGGTGCCCACTGGAGAGATGGCTCTGCGGCTGCAGCAGCTGCTGGGCTGGCGGTCCAGGCGCCCGCTATGTGGCTCTTTCTCTTGCAGGTCAAACCGGCTCTGGGTCTAAAAGGCCTCTTCCTCCGAGGCCCAAAGCCCGGCTCTCTCGACAGTCATGCTGCTGGGCAGCCCCTGCCCCGGCCCTCCGTTAGCCAGCGGCTCCTTCGGCGCACGGCCAGCGCCCCGACCAAGAGCCAGAAGCCGGGCCGCAAGGCCTTCCCAGAGCTGGTCCTAGGCACGCAGGACATGGGCTCCGAGGGGGCAGCTGATGACGTGGTGCCCCCCAGCCCTGCTCCGGAGGCCCTGGCCCGGGAAGGACCTGCTGGCAGCAGCCCCCGAGGTAAGGCGCTGGCAGCAGCAGCAGAGAGGAGCCCGGCACGGGTGCGGTCCCCACGCATCCCCGAGGGTCCTGGGCCTGCCGGAATGGCTGCCACGTGCATGAAGTGTGTGGTGGGCTCCTGCGCTGGTGTGGACACTGAGGGCCTGCGGAGGGAACGGCCACCCAGCCCAGGGCCTGCAGGCCGGCATGCGGCCATCAGCCAGCAGCCCCAGGCCCAGGCGGACTTGCTGGGGGTCCCCTGCTGCGGCCTGGGCCCCCGAGCCACCCCAGGGAGAAGCTGCGATCTGCCCAGGGGCCCCAGGGCCCGGCGGCAGGGTCCAGGTGGCAGTGGCTCTGTGTCCTCGGACTCCAGCAGCCCGGACAGCCCGGGCAGCCCCAAGGCGGCCCCACTCTGGTCCGAGGGCTCCGGCAGGCAGCCGGGGGCCCTGCAGGGAGAGATGAATGCCTTGTTCGCTCAAAAGCTGGAGGAGATCAGGAGTAAATCCCCCATGTTCTCCACCGGTAAGACCAGTGGCTCCTCCCGTGTCCCCTGTGGCGTCCTCCTGCACGGCCCCTGGCATGGCCCGGGCCTCATGCTGCCCGCGCTGCTTCCCCATCGCAGACCGTGGCCCAGTGTGCTCCTGGCATCTCCATGTGATTGTGCTCCGCTGGCTTGTCCTGGGGGTCCCCTGCCTGACCTTGAGGTCCTGGGATTTTGAAAGGGGTGGGGACTGAGAGAGTCCGAGTCATAATACAGCAAACCGAGAGTGGCCAGGATTGCTGGGAGCCTGGAGCTGCAAGTGTGGCCTCAGCAAGGTGCTCCCCAGGAAAGGGCTCCCCGCTGAGCCCAAACCTACTTCTCTGGCTGACCGGTTGCCCGGACTTCCCCTGACACCGTCCTGGGACTAGGGGCAGTGCTCACCCCCGACCCCTGCCAGGGCCAGGCCCTGCACTGCATTCCTCCTGGGAAGTCACATTGGTCAGGGTGCGGCTGTAGGGAAGCCTCGTGGTGCCCTGGAGACTCCTGGATGGAGCTCAGAAGCTTGCAGTCGGGGCCTCAGGGCTGCTGGGTGCAGTGTGGAGCGCGGTCCGTGTGCACGTGGCCTGGGGTTCACTCCTGGCCTGGCCTGCGCTGGCAGCTCTGCCCTGCACTCTGGGGTGGCGGGCACACACAGTTGCTCGCTGGCACCTCGTCAGCGGGGCACAGGCAGGGCCCAAGGGGTGCTTTGGACCCCTGCCTGGGCGGGAGGAGTGTGCCCTGAGCCTGTCCCCCGCTGCTGTGCTCCCACCCTGCCTTGCCTTGTCCTGCTGTCCATCCAGCGTCCGTCCAGCCGCCCACCCTGCCCCAACCTGACCATATTCTCCTTTTCTGTCCCTGCGCCCTACGCCGTCTCGTAGTTAGGAACTGAGAGCAGCGAGTGCCAGGTAACGGGGCCCGGCCCCCCCGTGCCCTGTGCTGCCCCCAGCCCCAGGAGGACCCTGAGTGTGGGCACAGGGCCTGTGGCATCCTGGCCCGCCCACTCCCCCGGCCCCAGCAGCAGCAGGGTGGGGGGCACTCAGCGTGCCCGTGTCAGATGCGTGCGCGACTGGAGGGTCCCGGGGGATGGGGGCTGGCCCCGTGTTCCTCACACAGGGGGCCGCGGGGACACCACCCTGACATGATTCTCTTTGTCTCTCTGTCCCTGTCTCTGTGTGTGTCTCTGTCCCTAACACCCCACAGACACCCGCCCCTTCTCCATGCAGCGGTCAATCTCTCCCCTGTGCAGCCTGGAAACTATTGCTGAGGAGCCAGCCCTGGGCCCCAGCCTCATGACACGGGCAGCCACCCCCACCAGCCCCTCCCGGGAAGGGCCCCCGAGCCCCATAAGACCGGGAGCCACAGTGGCTGGCCTCTCAGGGATGGCTCTGGGAACATCCGTGCCCCTCCAGCTCAGGACTGGGAGCCTCAGGAGCACCGAGGAGCCTCCAGAAAGCAGGCAGTGGCCCTGCCATGGCGGGGGCCCTGGTGGGGCATGCGAGAGGGCTCCTGGCAGCCACATGGATAGTAGGAGCCACCCCCGGGCCTTGGGCTCTCTGCCTGTGGTCAGAAGGGCCAAGAGTGAGGGGCAGGTGCCCTTAGAGCCCCTGGGTGGATGGCGGCCCTTGGCTGGGCCCTCTCCTACCCCCACTGTGTACTCCGACGCCACGGGTGGTGACCGGCTTTGGCAGCGGCTGGAGCCGGGCAACCACCGCGACAGCGTGTCCTCATCCTCCAGCATGTCGTCCAGCGACACTGTCATCGACCTCTCCCTGCCAAGCCTGGGCTTGGGCCGCAGCCGCGAGAGCCTTGCTGGGGTCCCCATTGGACGCCTGCCCCCAAGGCCCTCCTTGGCCTCAGCTGCCCGCCTGGACCTGGCTCCTGTGACCAAGAGTAAATCCAACCCCAACCTGCAGGCTGCGGGCCAGCTGCCTCCAGTGCCTGACGAGCTGCGCTCCCGGCCCCTGGCCCCACGGCTGCCCGGCCTCCGCCTGCAGCCACCCGGGGGCCGCCTCTCCCTGCTGGGCCTTCAGGACTGCCCTGTGGCCGCCAAATCCAAGAGCCTGGGGGACCTTACTGCTGACGACTTTGCCCCCAGCTTTGCGGGCAACTCCCGCAGCCTGAGCCGCAGCTTGGGACCCTTGGGTGGGGTGCGGCGGGTGGTGGGGCCAGGGGCACGGCCGGATGCCCTGACGGAGCAGCTGCGCTGGCTCACGGGCTTCCAGCAGGCGGGGGACATCACGTCGCCCACCAGCCTGGGCCCGGCTGGGGAGGGCGTGGTGGGGGGCCCAGGCTTCCTGAGACGCTCATCCTCCCGCAGCCAGAGCCGCGTGCGTGCCATCGCCAGCCGGGCCCGCCAGGCGCAGGAGCGGCAGCAGCGGCAGCAGCGGCTGCAGGGCCTAGGCCGGCAGGGACCCCCGGAGGAGGAGAGGGGCACCCCTGAGGGTGCCTGCTCTGTGGGCCTCGAGGGCTGTGTGGATGCACTGGTGCTCCCCAAGGGAGCCCCTGCGCAGGTGTCTGGTGCCGCCGCCAGCCTGCTCCTGCTGAGGCTCTGACCTGCCCGAAGGCTGACTTTGGCCACCCTCCCCTGTGGCCCACTGGCCTGGGTGGCCTGGAAGGCCGGGGGTAGGGCTGGGGGTGTGCAGTGTTTGCTCAGGAAGTGGAGTGGGCTGGGTCCCCCAAGCTGCGTCCTGTCACCCTCTGTGCACCACCTGTGTCCCCCTGGCCCTCCTGTCCCTGCTCCCTGGGGAAGAAGCGGCGCCGGGGCCCCAGGACACAGCCTGGAGGCTGGTCCTGCCCAATGGCATTTTCACAATGTTTTAAGATATATACATAAATATTTAAATTTGGGGAGGCGAAACTTATACAACATTAAAAGTTCTTTTCCTTTTTTTACCTGGTTTTTAGCCCCAGAGTGTGTGTGGTGTGTGTGTCCGCGTGTATCCAGGGCAGCCCTGGGAGCTGCCTGGCCCTGGCCCGAGGTGTGCCCATGTCCTGGGAATGCCTGTTAGTGCCCAGAGCTGCTCGCGTCTGTCCGCCCCTGCCCCGACTGTGCACCTGGCTTGTTCTGAGCAAACCGTCCTCGGTACTGGATGCTTAAGATGCTTCGTAAACCCGACAGCTCCAGTAAATGCGTCGCACCCACTTGGCGTGGCTCTCCTCACCACGTGCACCCTGGGCCTCTGAGGGCTATGCTGATGGGCTCCCTGGGGTGGGGCTATGAAGCCCACTCCTAGAAGAGGCCAAAGACCCCCAGCCACAGGGGCTGCTCTGCCCTTGAGGCCTCAGAGTACGTAGTTCCAGGACTGTCCCTTCTTGGAAAGGATGGGGTGCTGGCCAGGCCACAGGGGTCTGTGCTGAGGCCTGTCCTCTGCTTCCTAGCAGTGGGGGTCAGTGTGGCCCACCCCATGGCACAGGAGCTTTCTGCTCCCCGAGAAAGGCCCCCCCCCCAGGCGTCCTCCCTCCTTGAGGTGGGGGCAAGTGCGTGTGGGGAGCAGGGGTGCGGTGGGGGGGTGGGCTGGCTGCCAAGGGGTCCAGGGAGGGGCCTCGGCCTGGGGGATCTGAGTTCTGTAGACAGAGGATGGGGAAGAGCTTTTCTGTTCCAGCTGGGAAAGGCAGAGAGTACCTGGTTCTCAGCTGGAACCCTCCCGCAGAAGGGTACCTGAAGCCGGGGCCACAGTCAGGCAGTGCGGGTGCAAGACCTGCTGGAAGGCCTTTGCAAGCCTGTGCTCAGAGCCCCGGTTCCCTGGTCCTGGCTGTCCCTGTCTCATACCTTTATCCATCCCACCTCCTGACGGCCCAGCCTGGGCAGGTGGAGACCCCAGGACCATCGTGACACCCAGGTGGGTCTGCAGCCAGGCTGAGCAGGGCTCTGGCCAAACCTCCCCAGTGTGGGGGCTCCAAGACCCAGCTGGGCCAAGCCCTGCTGACGTTAGGGCCGGGTGGTCCTGCACCTGGTGACCCCAGACCAGGCAAGCTGGTGCTGCTTGTCCACTACCAGAGCTGTCTTCAGGGCTGGGCCTTCCTGGTGTGAGCTCAGGAGGAGGGGTCAGGGAAGGCCACACGGGTGCAGGTGCGGAGGGGCCATGACCAGACTGTGACAGGGGCCAATCGGGGGGTGGGGGGGGCTGCAGGCATCCTGGCCTGGGGGACTCAGGGTATGTGGGGCCAGGCTGGAGGCAGGGGGACTTCTGCCCTGGGACAGTGCAGGAACCAACCTCAGGATGGCCCACCACCCCTTGGGCCACCCAGAGCCGAGACACCTGCTGCCCTCTGCATCTGCGGCTTTTCTGCTTTGCAGTGAGTGCCCAGGATCACACAGGCACTGCTGGGAGGCAGGGTCTGGCTCTCGACCTGCTTTTAGCCTCTCGTGTGCCCCGGTCTGTGACACAAAGCTGCCTGGAGGTGGCCCAGGCTACCTCACTTCCTTGGACCAGGACAGCAACTGTTTAGGGGTCTCAGTGAAAAGGGCTGGCAGAGCGGCAGGTGTTGCCACCAGAACACAGGCCTGGCCTGGCCCTGGCCTTGCACTTCACAGCATGGGGGCCTGGTGAGGCTGGCAGCAGCCTGGCTCCTCCTTGGGGCTTGTCCAGCAGCTCAGGTGCCAGGGGCAGCTCCCACCATGAAGTCGAGCTCTGCACTGTCGTGGGCGTGCTCTGCAGGGCCTCCCACCCCATGCAGGCCCTCGTAGTGTCCTGTGCAATGTGAGGACACCCCAGGGCCAACTCCGCTCATGGCCAGAGGACAGGGTCCTGGGGACAGAGGGCTTGAGGCCACAGCAACAAGGCCCACGTGCCCTGCTCAACCCAGCTCCAAGACGGAGTCAGCACCGCCCCGGCTTCCTCGAGAGACCTTGACGGCGCAGTCTCTGCTGCAGGCTCTTGAATCGGGAGTGCTGCTCAAGGCCAGGTGGCAGCGGGGCTAGGAGGGGATGAAGCTGTGTGTGCTGCCTGGGCTGGGAGGGAGGTGAGGAGTGTGGGGATGGGCATCGGGGGCAGAGGGGGGGCGCCTGGGAGAGTTCTGGAAGCGCGGCTCCCCAGGGGATGAGCTGCAGACCCTGCCACCTTCTCCAAAATGAAACACAAAGGCAGCTCTGGCCTCGCTCTTCAGACTCTATTTGGTGCGTGCCCGAGTGCTGCGTCCTGTTAGAGACGTATCTGTATATATTTATATATTTATATATACATATAAAAGGTTATTTAACAGTTAAATACATCCAAATATGAACGTCTGAGGATGGCACGGGTGGCACGGCCTGCTGGCCCGGGGAGCACGCGCTATCAGTCACAGAGCACAGCATAAATATCCTGGCTTGAACATCGTTTTCTGTTGTGGTCACACATCCTAGCCCAGTGACAGCAGGACAGAGTCCAGTAGCGCCTCACTCGGCCGGGACCTCGTACTTGAAGATGACGCTGAAGAGCCGGCCGCCCAGGCGCTCGGCCAGCCAGGCGTTCTTGAGCACGGCCAGCTTGAGGCTCTCGCAGCGCAGGGCCGCATAGTAGTTGGTGTGGACGGCACGGCCCATGCCCTCGATGACCACCAGGTCCGCGCCGCGCTCCCGCACCAGCATGGCCAGCCCCTTGTCCAGGCGGCTTCAGGGAGGAAGGGCAGCGAGGTCGGGCGAGAACGCTCAGAGCCTCGCGGTCCCTGGTTGCTCATGCAGCACAGCTGAGCCCCACCCCTGCCCGCCACTGCCTCCTCATGAGGATGCCTTGGGACAGTTCCACCCTGAAAACTACCTTGAAATGCTTTTCCATTTTAAACTTTAGAAGACCTCATGCCTTTTGATGGAATTTTTACATCCTGCCTTGCAGGTTCGAGCAAGGCTGCAATGGGGAGTAAGTGACACTGGAGAGCCACCAGCAGACCCCAGAACACGGCCTCTCCATGCACGTGAGCCAGCCGGTCCTTCCTACCCCAGAATCAGCAGGGGCAGCAAGCATCGAGTGTAACTAACTCGTCATCCACGATGACTAATGACACAGAGACTCTCCCCATCTGCAGGGGACCCCAAGGCGCCTGGGTCACACTCAGCCTGAGCCGAGCAGCCATGGGGATGTCTGCTACTCCTGCCCCAAACCAACCAGACCTGTCCTGTGGAGGTAGCTGCATCGGACCCTGAGCCCACCCAGCCTCCACAGGCCCTTCCTGTGGCCAGCCCAGGTCTTTGGCCAGGGGAGGCAGCGGGGGCAGCACTGGCTCCACTGACCTGCAGAACCTGGTGTGCAGGTGGAACATGGTCTCGGGAGGGCGGGACCCTGTGGTTACCTGAGGTCCAGGCATGGGGAGCTGGAGCCCGTCTGCACCAGCAGCAGCCGCTCTTCCTGGAGTGCAGAGCTGCCAGAGCACAAGGCAGTCAGTGCCCCTGAGGGTGGCACCTCAGGAAACCTCCCCCTTCCCATGCCAACCCCTCCCACCTGAGAGGCCTGCCTGGTGCTCCCTCCCCTTCTAGGGGTTGGCCCGCCTGGCCAGGCAGCGCTTACTGGATGATGGGGTCCATGCCTGCGATGCGCTCAGCCACGATGAGGGACTCGCTGTGGGTCACGTCGTTCAGTGCAGGGCCAGAGTTGCACGCCAGGATGACCTGTGGGGCCAGGCTCATTAGGCCCTTTACTGCTGCCCAGGGTGGAGACACCCGCGCTCACCTAGGATCTCGAGTGGTAAGTCCCAGCCAGGGCAGAGCTATCCCCTGGGCTGGCCAGTGACAGATGGCGGGGACCCTGGCTGGCCTTTATGCTCTGTGACCTCCAGGAGGGAGGTCACGAGGGACACAGCTGTGATCAGCCCACCCTTGAGCCTTCCAGCTTCCCAAGTCGGGATAGAGTCACGTCCCGTAAATCTTGCTGTAAATGCCCTTCTAGGAAGCTGTGGTGGCAGCCCTGGGCTCACACAGATGGGTCCTAAGCCCCGAGCTAGGACGCAACAGGCCCAAGTCCCCCCACCGTGCCACCGCCTCACCCGCACCTACCTGCCATGTACAGGGGAGCTCTGACTGCCACCGCCAGAGGCCCACAGCCGCGCCAACCCACCAAGGGTGGAGGAGCCAGGGAAGGGTCTGGCCCACACGGCCCCAGGACTCACCTCTGTGCCTCTAAGGAGTAGCTCCCTGACAAAGGGGAAGACTCCCAAAATGACGTCTACTCCACTGTTATCTGCGAAAATTAAGGCACATTTATGAGGGGGCCCCTGCAAGACAAAACCAGGACGTTCAGTCGGGAACGGGCGCATCCAGCGACTCAGACGCCACCGCGCCCCACGCTCCCCGCAGGGGCCGGGACACGGGCTTCGGGGTCCCAGAAGCACGGCAGGCATCAGGGATGGGCCAGCCTGCTCGAGCCAGCGCCTGTTTCTTCCAGCACGGCTCTGTACCAAGGTCAGCTGAACTAACAAGTGGTCACCATGGGAGATCAAGGAAGGAGCAGGGGGCGTTTTAAATTAGATTCTCATCTAGGGGATTGCGGGACTAACAGGAGGGGCCCTGCATGCACTGTCTGGTCCTGGGCTGAGGCAGACGCACACCCACCTCCTGATGGCCCGATGTCCACCTCTGGCCCCCTGCCGGGCCCCGCCTCCATGTTCCATCCCCTATCCCCCAAGGGCAGAGGCAGGAGGCACCTCCACGTACCTTCAATCTCTGCAGCCACTCGTTGTAGGAGTCCACAAGCCAGGGCCGCTCTGTGAAGACAGGGGGGCACAAAATCAGGCCGGTGCGGGGCCTTGGCTTGGAAGAAAGCACTTGCACGCTTGCGCCCCATGACGCCCCCATGTTCTCTGCTCCAGAGAACTTCCCAGACACTGACCACCCCGTGCAGACACTGCGTGCACCCAGGCCCCCTACCTTGTAACTTCTTCTTGGCCTCCTCAAACCCAAACTGGGGGTTAGACTCAAGGACACTGTGTGGAGCAGAAAAGAAAGTGAAAAAGAGAATCAAAAACTTCAGCCACATTGTTAAACGTCGAAACACCAAATGAAGCATGCCTTAAGCTGAGCACACGCACGGCACCTGACGTGTGGCTCATGTCACCATGGCCAGTCGTGCAGCAAAAAGCTCAGAAGCCCACTGAGCAGCAGACTATGAATCTCAAGGACTCAGAGCCCTGTGGCCAGTGAAGTCCTCTTGTGGCTGGCAGCCACAGGCACCATCCCGGCTGGGTCAGAGCTGCATGACGGGAACCTAGTCCAGCAGGGTGAGGACCCTCACCAAGCACGCTGACATGCTGTCCACAGGGGCCTATTCGGGAAGGAACAGCAGTGGCAAGGGGGGAGGGAAGTGGACGGTCTCCCGGTGTCTGTCTGCAGACGCACTGTGGTGCACTGCACGTGGGGGGCCTGTGCGCCACCAGGAGGGACGGGGCTGCCTCCCTCCAGCCCCACCATGGGGTGTGGCCACTACGAGGCCCAGGGGCTGGGGATGTAGCTTCTGTCATGGTCAAGGGAAACTGCTGTGGAAATGGCTTATTCTGAAGTCACCACAGACTGGGAGCCCTAGGAGAGGACTCTCCATGTGCCTTAGAAACACACGCACCCACAGGTTAGTCTGTGAACTCCTTCACGAGCAACTTTTTGATGTTACACATTAAAAATCATGTAACTTCTACGGCATACGGTAAACGCAACTCTAGAGTTTGACCACTGACAACTTCAACCCCGAGGGCTCTGCTGCCCGCACTTAAGGCAGGGGTGGGGACAGCTGCTTCCAGCGCCCGGGGCCTCCGCAAAGCCCAAGGACCCAGACAAGGCTGGGCCTGCTCCTTCTGCCTGAGCAGCACCCAGTTCCCATCCCCCGCACCCTGGCTGGGTGAGTGGCTGTGGACACGTACTCAGAGACGGCCTTGGCCCCCCAGTCAAAGACGTTCCCAGCCAGGAGGCCTTTCACCAGGGCCAGCTGCCTGTCCTCCCAGCCCAGCGTGTCCAGGTTGCAGATCACTCTCTGAAAGCACTTCAGCGCGATGCCGTTTTCTTTCTGCTTCACCTGCGGAGAGACATGAGACACTGGACATGAGTAAGGAATGTTCTCACCTGGGGCGGCTGACTCCTGGGCCCTTCCGGGCAGCCTCTCTGGAGGTCCCCAGTAGAGCGCATCCGAGGAAGGACACTCTGCGGACGATGCTCTGCGTTGTGCTCCCTCCAGCTCCCTTCATACTCAGACATAGCCAATCCACAGCAGCCAGGTTAAAAGCACCCAGCCCAGGTGGTGCTGCGGTGGCCATGCACACCTACACGGCGCTCTGAGGACCAGGTCCAGGGCAGCTTCGGCCCCGCATGTCTGAGCAGCAGCCGAATGCAGGAGGGAGAGGGTGGAGGACATGGCCCCCACAGGTACCCACTGCCCTGGCCTCAAAACCCTCGACAGCAGACCTTCTCCATCACCAGACGCGGCTGTGCAGGGGCAGGGAGCAGTGGTGTGACACTGGCCCTCGACAGAAGCGGTAAGCACGGGCCACACCGCCTACTCCCACAGGGGTCCAAGGAGGAGTGTTGGCCCCTGAAGGCTCCAGCCCCCAAAAATGCCGACATAGGAGCCCAGAGAGCCCCATTCCCTGCAGGAAGAGGAGGGGCTGCTGCGGGCACCGCCCAGCTCCTTGGGAGAGCGGCAGGCAGGCCAGCATCCCACCCAGCCCATGTGGAGCAGGCACTCCACTCTGGGAGGTGCCCTGTTGGGTGGAGCTGCCCAGAGGCAGGCCAATGCCCCCTCATGCTCCCGCCCGCCCGCCTCCCCTCATGTGCACCCACTGCCCCCAAATGGCTGCCCAGTCCTCTCTGGGGTCATTGTGGTGGCTCTCAGACACAATCCTCCAGAAGTCCCAGACGGGACAGGATGACCCCTCCCCAACTCTCTGTACCCCAACCCTCCTGCTGCCCACGATTAAGAGCAGCTTAGCAGGAGCCCTGACCAGCAGGCACCCAGCCCACAGGTGGCAGTGCTTACTTTAGAGTAGGGATCTGGGAAGTTGAACTCGTTCAGACAGTGCTCCCGTGTGTCCAGCAGGCTGCGCACGGTCAGGGTCCCGTAGGCGCTAGGGAAAGAACCAGGTGGAGTGGCTGACCAGGGTGGGCTGTGGCGATGGCGGCCCAACACGTGTCCATGTCCTCTGCTGCACCAGGGACGTCCTCACGGAGCCCAGGAAAGGCCCACAGGGCCAGCAAAGTGGTGAGTCCTGGCGGGGCGCAGGCCAGGGAACTGCCCCCATCGCTTGTAGCCACCTGGGCTGTCGCCCTCCCACCAAGCCGGTAGGGGGTCCAAGTGCCGCTAGCATGGCCACCTTGAGCCATTGGGCCCCCTCGCACAAGAGGTGGTCACAGACGGGGACGCCACACTCACAACGGCTGGTGTCTCAGCGTCTGGAGCTTGTTCCAGTACTTCTGTCGGAACTTCTCTGCCCTCTCGGCGGCGTCCACGGAGTCTGGCTGGCTGGCTATAGCACGTTTCACCACCTACCAACGACAGGGCGGTCAGTGAAGCCCCCGCCCTGCTCCTTGGGCCGAGACGGGCCTGACCCGCTGGCAAACCTCCCGCATGTTGGGTGGGGAGCTGGGGAAGGGCACGGGCTGCCACTGGGGGGCTTGAACAGGGATGTGCTCTGAGCAGCTCTCCCAAACGAGGGCAGCGATCTGACAGTGGCACCTTGTCCGCGGGCGTTTCCCCTCTGCCACTTGGTCTTCCAGCCACCCCGGGAGGCAGGAGGTTACTGTGAGCCCTAATTTGCCAACTGCGAAACCCAAGGCCCAGATCCATGACCTTGGACATAAGCCCAAGTTCCCTGGCAGCCAGCCCCTGCTCCAGAGAGCACGGCTTCAAGCCCCAGCTGGACCGAAGGCTTCCCTGAGGGGCTTCACGAAGGAGCAGATGTCCCCACAGGGGTTCCAAGGGCCCCAAGCCAACAGAGTCAAACCTGCCCAAGGGACAGCTGTCAGCAGAGAGCCTGCCCCGTGCTGCCACAGGACAGTCCTGGCCTCAGACAAGGTGAGAAGCACAAGGCAGTGCGGTGTCTCCTGGACCCCCAGGGCTGTGGGGTGCCCGTTGTGCCCTGCCCTCAGAGAGGGGTTCCACAGAGCCACAAGCGCTCCATCACACGTCCAAAAAGTAGAAAAAGCTATCAACTCGCTCTCTGAAGGTGGGAACTAGCGAGGACACCTGGTGCCTCCTTGACATGGTGTCCCAACTCGCTCCTAAGAGCCCAAGAACCGCAGAAATCACCTCCTTGCATGGAAACCCTGCTCTGCCACAGCTGGCACAGCCTGAGACTTGCCCACAGACAGTCCCCAGACCATGTGGCCTCTGCGGCCCACGGGTCCCCCGCCGTACCCCCAGCCCTCACCCCATCCAGGGCCTCCTCGAAGCAGGTGAGCCAGTACTTGCGGGCCAGGGCGTCGTCGGTGAGGTCGACAGTGTCGGGCACGTAGGAGGATGGGTCCTGGAGCAGGGGCAGGTTGACCAGCGGCCTCTCCAGCCGGTCCATTTCCAGCAAGTCAAACTGGAAGGACAAGAAGCAGTGGGATGAGAATGTTGCTGTGGTTTTCAAAAAGACTAAGACGTCCTTCTGTAAGTTTTAGCTTTCGCCACAAGAATGGAAAAGATTGACGGCCTTCGTGCACACCTCTGGGCCACAGCTGAGATGGCCCCAGCCCGACGCCCTCTGCCCCTCCCTCCTGCAGTACTGAGCCAGACGTCTCAGAACCATCGCCTGTTTTGGCAGTGGGGTTGGGTCTAACACAGGAGATTTCAACCTGCTCCACCTCTCCCCACTCCGCCTGGCCCCGTCACCTCCACAGAGGCCGCACCCTCCTCACCCACACACCCTGACACCCCGGCCACCTCTCTGGCCTCAACACACCCATCTCTGCTGCTCAGGGCCTGAGCCTGCCGTGTTTACTATGTGCCCGACAGCCTCGGACCTTGGTCCTGGCCCCACTGTGACCCATGAGGCAGCCCCAGCCCTCCACGCCCCCCTTCCCCAGTGCCCCATGGCACTTCTGTCTGCAAAGGACTTCGCGCCCGCTCATCTGGCACTGGCTGCGAACACCACTTGTGCAGGCCAGGCAACTTTATGTGCCCACATGTGCCCAAGGCCACCAGCGCCAAGCACACAAGGTGAGGCACCCAGTGTTTATGGAACGATTGCTCGCCCCGTGGGCTTCTCCTCTTCTGTGCTGGGAACAGCTGAGCCTCTGTACACCAGCCCTAGGGATCCAGCGGACTAACCACTCAGCAGCTGCTCTGGGGACAGAAGAACCGAAGGGGGACAGCACAGCCCCAAGAGTGACCTCCACCCTCTAGTGACCTCCTGCCACATCACATGCCTGGGACGCAGCCCTTCTCTGCCAGGAGCGTGTCCGCCGGCAACTACCAGGGCTGGAGGAGCAGCTGCACCCTCAGCGGGTCCGCCACGAGAAGGAGGAACACGTGACCAGAAGTGTAGCAGAGAAAGAGTCCGTAAATGTCCAAACTTAGGAAAATAAGGTGATGGGCTCTGTCCACGTCACCCACGACCAACTGCCCACCATCGCTGCTGCTCCCGCTCAGTGCTGCCTGCCAGTCTCCAGGGCTCCTGCCATCCTGACAGTCGCGAGCTCAAACCGCAGCCTGGCCCGTTCTCGGCTGTGTAAACCTGAGGCGGAGACTTGGCCTCTCTGCACGCCTGCTCCTCAGTGGAAGGGGCACCGCCACCACCTTGCAGGGCCGTGTGGTGTGCAAGGGGCGAGCCTGTGAGCACCGTGAGCTGCACTGCCTCCTCACCTTACGCTGTGGCAAGTGAACAGCAACCCTTGTGCTGCATTTCAGCATTTACAAAAGGATCACTTACCCCCTTATCCACTTACTTTCACAACCCGTGGGACAGGAATTGCAACTAGCCTTTTGATGGATCAGAAACTGAGGCTGGAAGACACCAAGCCCCTTTCCTGAGCACCAATGGCTGGTGCCAACCAGGCCAGACTCATGGGGCTCCGCCTGCTGCCTGCCTCATGCCATGACCGCATTGCTGGTGCAACACATTCACCTCAGAGCAGGGATGGTGCTGTGTACGCTGGAGGACGCTGCGCACGAGACAGCTTTCTCGCCCAGAAGTCGTAACCCATCAGGCATGACCTGAGGACACTTACCCCGGCTTACCAGAGAACCTGTGTCTGCACATGAAAAGCCGCCGTGCATAAAGGATGCCAGCAGGCTGTCCTGACGTGTGTCCCAGACTAGTTAGCTGCCTTAACTATTCCAACTTCTTCTCCAATACTGGGACATGCTTACTAACAACTGGTTACTGAGTTACAGAAGTAACATGCCAACTGAGATGTGCTGTTAACGAGCCCGACAGCCCATGAGACGGCAGCCACAATGCGGCCATGCTGGACACACCCTACGTCTGGCTGGCACAGGTGCTGGTGGGAGACCCTCTCTAAGTGCCCACACCCAGAGGAAAGTGGGAGCCTCGCCTGCCAGACCCTCAATGCCCCACCCAGCTCCGGTCAGGGCGAACCACCCCACTGTCCACTTACCCCAGTGGGGATTTGAGGAATGGGCCCAGAGCCTTCCGAGGAGAACAGACTTTGTAACCAAAATGACACCACCCGCCACAGGACATAGGCCCAGGGATGGTGCCTGAGTTGGTTGCTGCCACTCAGGTTTTAACCCTGACTCTGCTGTGAACTTGCCCCCAGCCTCAGGGAGAACCCCTTGTCCCCTGAACTTTAGCATTCTGTCCACAAACAAGGGGGCCGCGTGGCACAGACCCGTGGGTCCTGCTCGATGTTCCGAGGACGTGGAGATAGTGAAAGTCAGGAGGGAGGCGAGGAAGACGCCCGCGGCTGCTACTCACGGTGCCGCTCCGGGCCCGCTGCGCGGGGCACAGCTCCGGCGAGCCGCTCCTCAGCCCCGAGCTGCCTGCGTAGTTCTCTCCCCAGCTGTACTGGTTGGGATCTGCAAAAACGAGAAGCCGGTCGCCTGTGTTAACCCCGCCCCAGATTCAGAAGGGGGAAAGCAGAAGAGGAGAAACACCAGGATCGTGTATTTACTCAAACCTTACAACACCCGTTTCTGTGACCCCCCGAGGCCTCGGGCTCCCCACCCCATCCGTCCCTTTTGCCTCCCACGTGGCTCAGGGGGAGCGCGACACTCGACTCACTGTCTTGCTCGGCTCCTTTTAAAAACGCTCCGATGGCTCCCAGGTAGCCCTCATGTCTCAAGAACAGCGCCTGGACTTCCCCCTGCCACAGCCAAAGCCACACACAGCTGTCAGTGCCGCCCACACTGGCGGCGCGGCTCTGAACCCACTGAAGCCTGAGAGGCTGTCCCCACACCTGTCAACGGAATCGTACCTAAATGCAAGAGGATGGCCTGCTGTCTCAAGAAACGTGAGGGGAGTATTTCCATGAGGAAACAACGTCCGTACAACGCACGGCCGTCCCACCAATCTAGTCTGCGAGGCTGCTCAGGGCGCCTCCGCACGGCGAGGCCCACCCTGTCCGTGGTGACCCCTGTAGGCCCCTGGGTCTCAGAGCGCGTCTGAGGCTTGCTGACAGTGAGGGACAGCCCCGGAACACTTGTCACTGGAAACATGCTCAGATGCAGAGGTGACCGTACTGCCACAGGAGCAGGACACCCAGGACCGGGGAGGGAAGGGCAGGAGGAAGGGCAAGGCTGGCAGGAGGGTGCAGACCCGGGCGGGCCGGGAAGGCGGATGCGCCCTGCACGTGCAGCTAGTTTCTGGCTGGCACCCTGTGGTTTCTAAAGACACTACTGTCCAGTCACCCCAAGTGGGGATTTGAGGAATGGGCCTGGAATCTTGTGACAGGAGCAGACTTTGTAACTGAAATGACACCACCTGCCAGAGGACACAGTCCCAGGGATGGTGCCTGGGTTGGTTGCTGCCACTCAGGTTTTAACCCTGACTCTGCTGTGAACTTGCCGCCAGGCTCAGGAGGAGCCCCTTGTCCCCCTGAACTTCAGCATTCTGTCCACAAACAAGGGGGCTGCGTGGCACAGACCCCAAGGGTCCGTGTTAGAGCAAGCAGGATGGACAAAGCCCAGGGCCGCGGCCACAGGCAAGGAGGGGAGTGCCTGTTACCTTGGAGAAGAAGTTAATGCTGTAAGTGATAGTGCGCATGGTCACAGGGTGGCCCCGGATGAAGAAGCCCCCGAAGTACACCCGGTCCAGGCTGTGGATCTTCGCGTAGAGACAAGCGAGCTGCCCGACGTCATTGCTGATCATATGCAGCAAGCTCTTGGCCATGTCCTCTTTGGAGAACTCTGAGAGGGACAGTGAAGATGGCATGAGCTGGGCAAGCAGGCCTGGTGTGGGGTACAGGAGCCCCGGGCACAGCACGCAGGGGACGGGAAAGGTGACATCGGAATCACGCCTGCCTGGATCAGACTTTGTTTTCAAGGGGAAGGAAAAAACCCCAAACCACTTTTCCTAACTCATAGGAACTAACTTAGCTGTTCATTCCAAAGCAAAGACTGATGGAATTTATCTGCCGACCTCCTCTGCACAAAGCGCACTGGCACCAAGTGTGTACTGCGGGAACTCAGCAGGACAAGGTTACAGGGTTGACATGCCAGACCCCATCTCTCCAAGAAGCCAGCATGTGAAAGCGACAGCTGGTGGGAAGAGTGGTGCCCACCGAACCCGCCGCACTGCTGCGTCACTGTGCAACTGCTGCTGGCCTCTCACAGACACAGCGGCCTGGGCAGGTACCTTTGTCGGCGGTGGCTGACTTCCCAAAGCTGCTTGCGATGAGATTGCCGCTCAGCCCCAGGGTCTGGTGGGCTCCACCGTAGATGTCCTGCACCAGCATGTCCACATTTGTGTGCTGGCCCTTGGAAGCCAGATGCAGCAGCTCATCGAACTTCTGTGGGGACAGGGCACAGGAAAGCAGGTGAGGTGCCGGGGGCGGCGGAACCCCTAGGGCCCTAGAAACCAAGCCGCGGACTGGGTGTGACAGCCCTCTCTCACATGTGGGACCAAGGCAGGGCTGGCGAGCAGGACTCTGTGGACTGCCCAGCCGGGGACGCTCTGGAAGCTCAGACCCCCGTCCTTCAGAGCATGAGCAGCTCAGCTACAGAGTCAGCACGAGGGCCCAGGAAGGAGCCACTCGATAGCAGTCCCAGCCACCTGCAGGTCTCACACCGCACAGCCACCAGCCCCAGGAGCACCTTCCTGCAGCTGCTGGAATACCTTTGTTTTGGTGAGCAGAGCCCCGAGCCCCCAGAAGGTGCCGCCTCCGATGGAGCTGCCGCCAATCCACTCGAACCTGTCCTCCGTCTCCACCTGGAGCAGAACCAGGGGAGGTGCCTTAAGTGGGCGGGCCCTCAGCCACACAGGCCCCCAGCAGTGCTGTGCCCACCCACTCCCCGAGAGCCACCTCAGGGACCATGCTCTCGAAGGCCGAGCCTTGGTGGTGCTGGTGCTGGCAGAAGGGCCCAGCCACGCCCAACAATGGCTCTGAGCTTGTGGCTTCAGCTCTGTGATGCCACAGCTGGTCTGTGTCAGGTCTGTCCCTGTCCCTGGCACTGGCTCCAACACGCAGCATGTGCCTAACCAACAGCTGCTGGACCATTCACTCATTCGTGCATTCATTCATCTTATGAATCCAAGCCTCACCTTCACGATGGAGACTCCAGAGCCAATATTGACAAGAAGATACGGGAAAATGCTGGGGTGGTTTGTCTGGAATCGGAACTCGGGGTCGGAGTCCTTCTGATACATGAAGGCCTCGTGCGGGATGTTCTTCAGCACAAAGTTACACCCCTTGATCAGGCAGGTCATGACGTCCTCCTTGTCTACCCTGGGAAGGAAGGAGCCCACCACTGAGAACAGTTCAAGCCACAGGAAAGCCTGCCTGGGACTTAGCAGGCGGAACAGCCCCTCCGCCCAGCCTGGGCTCACCCTGGAGATGCTGCTCAGGCATGGCCAAGCTGAGGCTGCTCATTCTGATGACAGATTTGGCTTTTTCAAAGGCAGCTCATGCAAGTGACACCTAGAACTGAGCCCCGGCTGCCCCGCGTCCCCTGCAGCCACGACACACTGCAGGAGCTGCATGTGAGGCTGTGCTCCCTTCTCTTGGCCCACGAGGTCCCACTTACTTCAGCTGCAGCTTCTCTTCGATGAGGTCCTTGAACTTGTACGCCCCGCCCCCCGTCGCCTGGATGACCTTCGTCTCGGTGTTGACCAGGTGGTCTTTGATGAAGTCCAGGCAGGCTTCGATGTAGGTGTTCTCAAACTTAATAAAATGCAGCCGAGCGGTAATCTCTTCCTGAACCGAAATCTCATAGGGTGGTTCGTGGTCCTGTTCTTCTGTATCCTGGGAAATGGAGTTGGGACATCTATGTGTGCGGGGCATGGGGGGCAGTGAGCAGAGTCGTGGTTCCTGTGTGCCCCAGCCCCAGCCCCGCTGATGGCTGGCATCGATCTTGAAATAGGTGGAACCTGTGACGCCAACTTCAGGTCCTAGGCAGAGTCCCAGGAGAGAGGGGAGGGGCCCAGGACTCCTGAGACCCTCAGAGCTGCCCCAGCCAGGGAAAGAAACCTTCCCAAGGAGTACGGGCAGGTGGGGGTGTTCCTGAAGAGGGTCTTGAAGGGGAACTGAACAAGGAGGAGGGAAGGGTGTCCACACCAGAAAGTTCCAGGACAGCTCAGTGGACACTGCGAGCAGTAGGGGATGACCACAAGAAGTGAGTGCCTGTCCACGGCGACAGGGCAGCTGCAGCAGAGGCTCACCTTCCCCGAGTGGTCGAAAGACCGCACTCGGGCGACTTTGTGCTGCACTGTTGAGTAGTAGGCCAACTTGGTTAGCGATCCACCTGCAGGGAGACACAGACCAGCAACACTCAGAACCCAGGTGCCAGGAGTCCTGCAGGGCCGTCCTCCCTCGAGCTCTCGGGGGCATTTCCAGACGGTTCAGTGAACAGCCTCCTCCTAGATGCTCCAGAGACAAGGTGGTTGGTGCTACTTGAACTTAAAAACCCTGTGGGCACAAAACACAGGAAGGAAAAAAATAAACTATCAGATCCAAACACTTTTCTTTTAAAAGTCCTGTTTCTGCTCAGCTCCCTGACCAAGCTGAGGTCAAGATTCTCCATCTCCCCCGTGGCACAAAGTCCTGAGGGAGAGAGGAAAGCATCCTGCTTCTGGGTGACTTTGACGATCACTCGTGGTTTAAGAAAATTCAGTCAAGTTCTAATCTTGATAACGACCAAAAGAAATAAGCTGACAAACCCAGTATGCCTGCATTTTAAAAAGCGCACGCTTGACCACCCATCTTACCAAGTAAGGCGGGCAACAGAGTTTACAGGGAGAGGGTGGGTGGCTTTCACTAACGGGAAGGGAACGGGGACAGAAAATAGCATCCCTGCCCTGCTACAGGCTCGGAGCTGGGGGAGGCAGCCCAGGCCCCAGAAGTAGCCAAAGGAAGTCAGACAGAAGGTGACCAAAGTCTCTTCCCCACAGGCCAAAGGCTTTTTAATGTCCTTGAGAAACCCCGTGACCCCTAGGGTGTTGCACACAACCAGAGGTTGACTAAATATCAGGACACAGAAGAGAACTTTATTCACCTGAAACACAGTCCAGGGAAAGTTAAGGATCCTCAAAGAAGGCGTTTTCAAGGATAAACTACAGGGTTGCTGCTCTAAGTCAGAGAAAGGAGCTTTTGGGGCTACAGTTACATTTGTAGATTTGAGACCCACAAACAACGAACGAGAGGTGAAACAAAACTCTCAGTGCTAAAAAGATGACTTAAATTGCATTTCTTGTAGGGCTTGACAAAAATAAGGTAAAAATCCCTCATTATGAGTAAGAAGGCTAAAGTTTTCAAGTTGTTTTGTTTCAAAGTACTAAAGGAATATGCAAGAACACACAGTCAAGTCAGTATACAGAGTTAAAAACACTGAGATATCCGAGAGCTGACGCTCCTCCGTTCAACAGAATTCAAACCACCTTTTCTGAGACCAGTGGCAGCCTGTTCTGGGGACGGGCTCTCCCTGCAGTCCCATGACCTTGCCTCTGTCAGGCCATGCAGGGCCTGCAGTCTTAAGCCTCCTTATCCCTGCTCCCTGCCCCCAATCCTGGCCTGGCCTGAAAGTCTTACGAAAATGCCGGTTGTCCAATTCACTCTGAATAAATCCTTTTCCAAAAAGTCAGATGACGCAAAGTGATGAAAACATGTTTTAAGAGACTCATCGAAAGTTGCTATAAACAAACTCCCGGGTCAAAGAAACCCAATTTCAGAACCTGCACGCTGTTAGCTTTAACTCACATCCAGAACAGGGTTTGTGGGGGTTGTCTTTGGAGTTGGTTTTTGTGAGACACACAGCTCCGATGGGCATTGCCTGGTACTGAGCAACCCAGCAGGGTGAGACCCATCTTCCACTCTTCAGCCAGGAGGGAACGAACATGGCCTGGGGTGTAGGTGGGGACCCGGGAGCAGGGAGTCACTTCCAAACAGAATTAGCTCAGAACAAACATGGCCTGGAGTGTAGGTGGGGACCCGGGAGCAGGGAGTCACTTCCAAACAGAATTAGCTCAAGGAACAGGGCAATGGGAGCCTGAGAAATAGGAGTTTTCTGGCAGGCTGTTCTCAGGGATCCCTTGGAATTAGAAGGTACCCAATCCCGGATTCTTGGCAGATCACAGCTGACAAAACATCACCTGACTGACTAGGGGAAGGGAGCTTCCCAGGGGTGCAGTCACCTGCCCGACGTCCTTCAGCACCTGAGCCAAGACCCTCTTGTTCACCCTGACCCCTGGGGCCTGGGCACAGGGCTGTCCTCCTGCCACCTTCTCTTGCCCTGTCCTTCTCTTTGGGCAGCAAGGAAAGGCAGGACAGCCCAGAACACACCACTGTTTTGTTGCCCCTTCCTGTCCCACATGCCCCCCAAAGGACCCTTCCCACTGCCCGCAGAAACCTGAAGTCAGATCAAAGCTTCAAGTATGTTTTGATAAACAAAATGTCCCTGATGCTTTCAAAGAGGCAAATCAACCCAGCTGACATCAGTGTCCCCATTCGAGAGAGGAAAAGGTTTCGCCAAGAACACAGAGCAGCTGAGGTTTCCTGGATCCAGAGACTTGGTGAGGGAAGAGGAAACGGGAGAAGCCTGTTTTTAAACAACAGTGTCGACAAGCACACTGGTTCTGTGGGTTCTTGGGTTGAGGACCCCCTTCCGGATTTGTGCTTCCCACCATCTGCAGTAACAAACAAAGGGTCTGTCCTCAATAACAGTAAATATATACTTTGAAGAACTAGACACACAGGACCCAGGCCCAGGAGGGACCTTTCAAAGAGAGGAAATAAATGCCAACACTAAAAATAAACCTTTGAGTGTCCTTCTGCCAAGAAACGCCCCCTGGGCTTGGCTCGTGGAGGGCGGGCCGGGGCTCCAGGACCCTCCAGGGCCAGGGCTCCAGGACCCTCCAGGGCCAGGGCAGCCCTTCCTCAAGGCTCTGGCTCTGTTGCTATTCGCTGGCCACTGGGGGCCACACAGAACATCCCAGATGAGCCTCGTCCTCTCGGAGGTTTTCCAGGCGACTTATGCAGGTCAATTTCGATTGCATTTCAGAAACATTTAGTCCCGACCTTTCCCAGCAAGTGCCCTGCAGGGCATGGGGGTCTCGGGGGACTGTGGGTGCAGCAAGGCCGGAGGGAGCTGACTTGGAGCCTCTGGAGAGGCCTGCTTGGGGACGACCCCCTAGGCTGGGCCCACAAGCTCAAGCCTCCAGCCCCAGCCCCAGCCGGTCACGAATCCTGTCAGGTTTCCATCGACACGCGTCCCACGCCCGTCCCCCCAAAAGCACTGCCCCTAAGCCCGCCGCAAGGGGGGCCGAGGGCCCAGGCCGCGTTTCCACTCCCACGGCTGCCCTCTTTCCTGGAGGTCACCCTGCCCCCGGGATGGGGCACTCGTGGCTCGAGTGGCCCCCAGAACACGAGAGCGGTGGGCGCGTTCAGCGCGCCGGAAGCAGACGGCCCGGGGGACAGCCGGGGTGTCCCCGGCGCCTCTTATCCGGGGCGGCACAGCTGTTGTTCAAGCGTGTGCCGAGCAGCCTCGGCAGCGGACCCCGAAACAGCCGGGAGCGCGACGGTGACCGAGCTCGCCTGCCCGTGTCCCCTGGAAAGCGGGGGCCGTCGAGGGCCGCGCCGAGCCCAGTCCGCGGCCGCCGGAACCCCAGCCCCACGCCCCTCTGCACGGCACCCGTCCCCGTCCTCATCTCGCCCGCCACGAGAGACCCCGACCTGCCGGCTGGCCATCTCCCCTCCCCCCCCGTCGGCGGGTCACG
>NW_007727608.1:109598-112755 GCF_000696425.1 Galeopterus variegatus | reverse complement strand
CCCCCCGGCCTCCCGCGCCCACCCCCCGCGCCCAGCCCGCGGCTACCTATGTCGATGGCGAAGCGCTTGGCGTTCTCCAGGTTGCGGAAGATCTCGTCCGGGGGCAGCGTGATGCTCTTGTCCAGGCTGTCCCCGCTGCTCCCGCCGCCGCTCGCTCCACGCTCCGCCATTTTGAAACTGCCCGGCCAGCCTCATCAGCCATGGAGATATATGCGCATATATTGAGCGGCTGAACGCCCCGCGCATAGATTATGCTAATGATCTGGCCCCGCCCCCTGCCTCCGCGGTCTGTGTCCCCGGAGGCTCGGGCAGGTCCCGGGCAGGGGTCCGAGAGGCCCGGCCCGGGGCTGCGGAAGGGCGGGAGGCTCTCCTCCGCAGGTCGAGCACCGCACGGAACATCTGGAACGACGATGATGCCGTTGTCCTTTCGTCCAGCTGGCCAGATGCTTAACTCAAGAGCCCCGAGCCTCAGCTGAGCTAGACCGCGCAGGCCGCGCTGCTGCTGCCAGGGGGCACCTGGGTCTAGATCTGCCTGTTTCAGGGAGCGCGGGCTCCGAGCTTGGCCCTGCACGCCCAGGCGGGTGTCATGCGGTCTCTGCTAGGCCGACCCATGGTATGGTCCTGGTTGCCCAGGGGCGTGGGACTCTCAGTGCTAAAAGTCCCACGCACACTGGGGCAGTTGTGAACCCTGCCCTCGAGGAGCTCCTGGCCTAGGGTGACATACATCTGTAGCTAGGGAAGATGTGTGCTTAAATGGCAGTGCCAGAGAGCACAGGGGGAAAGCAGGGGAGGCTGCCTGGAGGAGGCCACCTTCTGGCAAGACAGGGACTTTGGGAGGCTTCTGGGAGCAAGACGAGGAAGCACCCCAAGCTGGAGCAGGGATATAGGTGGGGGCAGGGTGGGATTCCAGAGTGAGTCGCTGGGAAGCCTGCACTGGCGTGAAGACCCTTGAGAGATGCATGTCCTCCAGGGACCCTGGGCACCTTGCAAAAGAGCCCAGTGTTGGAAGCAGACAGATCGGGCCCAAGGTGGCTTCAGCATCTGCCTCGCGGGTGGCCCTGGGTTGGCTACTGTGTGTCTCTGGTCCTCGGCCTGTCTGCAAACTGAGGATGCCACCAGCTGCCTGGCAGGGTGCCTGGGAGCACAGGGCTGTGGAGCAGCAAAACTCAGAGCTCCAGGGAGGAGGCAGCCTTGCAGGGGTCTTCCAGGGGGATGGGTGTGCCGCTCTGGTTGGGGGAGACAGGGAGGCATGGGTGGAAGAGTACGGAAGGTCTACTCCTGAGAGAGCGTGGACTCCAGGCAGCTCAGACCCCTGGTAGCATGCCATGGGCTAGCCTGGCTGGGAGGCAAACTCCACGAGGACAGCAGTTGTCTGCCCCTCCCCCGCAATTCATTGATGCACCAGCTGCACATGCGATAAAAACGTGCAACGAGTGGGAACCCTCCCTTCTCTGCTCACCACACTGGGGGCTCAGCAGGGACCCCGAGAAACCGCTGGCAGGCCCTGGGCTGGCCTGGAGGGGCGCCCTATGCGGAGATTGCCTGCATGATATACAGAAAGGGATGGAAAGCAGAGGAGAGAAAGAGGTGCTGTGAGGGAAGGAGCAAGGGCCAGCAGGCCCACATCCGTGACATTCAGAGAAGGTGTGAATACCTTCTGCTTCCACATTCAGCTCCTCTCCTCTCCTTGCTGGTTGGATTTTGCCCCCTGGGGAGCCTGGGTCCCGTGGCTCTAGGTTCTTGCAGACTCAACCAACACCCTGTCGCCTGCCTAAAAATAGGTGTCCTTTTGGAGACAAGCAATCACCCCTGGCAGGTTCGTGGCCTGATTCAGCCCTGGAGAGCGGTCGGCCGGCCTGCAGAGAGGGCCCCTGTGGACTAGCCGAGCAGGTGCCCTGGGAGCTCATCCAGGGACAGGTGCTGTAGGCCAGGCGAGTGGGGCAGGGGCTGAGGGCAGATACTTTCTCCTGTCTGCTTGGCCTGGCCAACCTCCTTTGGCTGCAGCAAGCAGTCCACTGCAGCCTGTGGCCTTCAGTTCCCTCTCAGTGGACAGACCAAAGGTCCTGTAGTGGTCACTATGACCGCACCCCCACCTGCAGGGAGCTCTTGGAGGGCCTGGGGCAGAAACCCAGGTGTCCGGGCCCCATCCACTCCTACTGCACCCAGCTCCTCCCCTCCCAGCCTACCTGGCTCCCTCTGTCCCCCCGGCTTTCCGCCTCTCCTTGGCCCTCCTTCCCTCCCTCCCTGCTTCCCTCAGCCAGGACCCAGCCCTTCTTCCTGTGTCCAGAGGGTCACTGGCAAGGACCCCTACCCACCCATGCCTGCACACCA
Source organism: Galeopterus variegatus (assembly GCF_000696425.1). Classification (NCBI taxonomy): domain Eukaryota; kingdom Metazoa; phylum Chordata; class Mammalia; order Dermoptera; family Cynocephalidae; genus Galeopterus; species Galeopterus variegatus. Next base: position 110,424 of record NW_007727608.1, on the reverse strand, counting down.
TGGTCATGCCCATTCCCTTTCATCCCTGCATTCCCACCCCCCGTGGCTGCCAAGGACAGGTGCGAGGCACACGAGGCGACAGAGCGCAGGGGACTTAACAGTCAGATTTTATTAGAAGCGTTCAGAGCAGTCCTGTGGGCTCCCACGTGTGTTCAAATTCTGAGTACAAAGTTGTGCCCACGTGCACACACCCACACAGAGGAATCCTTTAAGGATCACAGTGGAGACCCCACCCTCCCCAAACAGCCCGCTATGAGCCCTGACCAGACAACCGGGCACACGTGGGACCTCCTGGCCACGGCTCCCGTGGTCCCTCACGCCAGTCCAGGCTGGGTGCGCTTTCCTATGAGGATACACCTTGCGTTCGGCCTTCACAAAAGGCAAATGTGCCCACGGCACGCCCGCCTGCCAGGGCGTTTGCCCAGCAGCAACGGGCCCTGAAGAAAGTCCTCTACGGGCTGGGGGCGCCAGCTTGCCGACCCCTGCCGCCTACAAATATCATAGAACCCCGGGTGCCGGGGACTTCCCAGAAGTCACTTGCTGAAATGCAAACACAGAACAACCCCATGGGGTCAGACACTTGGAGAAAAGGGCCCCGACTGTCCTAAATGACAACGACCCCGCGCACACATTCTCCGAGAATGACCCTCCTGCTGGCCCGCCAGCTTGGGGAGGGAGCCTTCCGGAGGAGAGCGCGCCCAGGCCTGGGGCTGCACGACGGCCGGCCGGGGAGGCTCTTCCCTACCCGCGAGAGCAGCCGGCTCGCCCTGCGGTCCTCGGGTCCCGCCGGGTCACCAGGGCCGCCAGAGGCCGCAGGCGGGCTGGC
>NW_007727608.1:100869-109063 GCF_000696425.1 Galeopterus variegatus | reverse complement strand
CGGTACAGCAGAATGGCGGCGCGGGCCGCACAAAGGCGCCGGCCCATTAGCGCACGCTAAATTGCCCGTGAATTGGCGCGGGCACAATGGGCGCTCCCCGAGGAGCAGGTGGGCCGCGCGGCACAATGTCCAGGCTGTGGGAACGCGCTCGCCCCTCATTAGCATCCCGGGGCCGGAGGCTGGGAGCCCCGAGCCTCAATATGCTGCCTTTTCCCAGGCGGCGGGGAGGGGCGGGAGCAGGAAGGAGCGCCCCCCCTCCCCTCCCCAGCGACTCTCCACTGCTGGCTGGCAGAGGCCACGGGCGCGCTCCGGGGAAGAGCTTCAGAACGAACAGGTGCGGCGGCTGCCGGGGGATGGGCGCCCTCCCTGACAGGAGCCGGCTGCACCCCTAGGGCTGCAGAAGAGCCCACACCCTCCTGGACAGGCGTTCTGTCACCCTCTCCACATGCCGGGGTGAGCAACGGCCCCAGGCTCTTAGGATCAGCCCCACTGGCCTATGTTGCAAGTCCCCAGACATCACCTGGGATTCGTGACTTCCGTGGAGCTGGAAAATGGGCCAGCGCACCTCCCTGAAGGTGCTTTGGGCAGCTTCAGGAGCCAGAGTACCTGAATGCTCAGCATGGAGCCTGGCACCTAGGCAGCCCCTATCCCCAGCCCCTGCACCCTATCCTCCTGGGAGCAGTTCACCAGGCCTTAGCATCTGGGCTGCTCCATGAACCAGCAGGTGTCCCTGGGGACACTCTCCCCAGCCCCATCTGGCTGGGAATCTGACCATGGCTTCCGAGGAGCTTGGCAGGGCCTACGGCTGCCAGCATGCTTGGTGTGGTTGCTGTTCGTGCGTGACTTGTGAGAAGCCACGGCCGCATGGCACCCCTCTGCACTGCCTGAGGGGCACATGTAGGGTTTGCTTTCCTTGGGCATCTTGCCAGTGGGCGGGGAGGTGGTGCCAGGTGGCAGACTTGGGGATGGGAGCAGAGCAGCCTGGGGCCCCCAGGGAGGCTGTGCCAGCTCAGACTGGACCCTGGGGACCTGCCAGATGAGCTGATAACCCTGGACCTGACCAGCCCAACTGAGGACCAGCAGCTGCTTTGGGGCAACCAGCCCCACTCTGGGGAGGGCCCCCAGGGAGCCCCTCCACCTGGAAGTAACCAAACCTCTGATTCTCTGCAGCCAGGAAGTCCAGTTGTCCTACAGGGGCTGAGGGAGTGGTGGGCCTGGGCTGCCTCCTAGGGGCAGGTTGGGACCCAGCCAGGACCCAATAGAGGGCAGGGCCTCAGCCCTGGGAGCCAGGGGCTGGCATTGGGGCACTTTAGCCCATGTTGAAATCCAGGAGCCTGGTTCCCTGGACGGATTTCGGCCACATCTGAATGTGGCTAGGAATTGCAGAGCTCTAACAAGGGTCCAGTCAGAGATACCCCCCACTGAGGGTCTTGGCAGTGACCCACAACTGTGAGTGGCCTGTTTGGTGGGCCTGGCTCCAGGAGGCCCTCAGTACAAGGAGCCATTGGTTACCCAGGGCTGGACCTGTCCAGGAAGCAGGCAGGGTGGTGCCAGGACAGCAGGGAAAGGCCTGACTTCAAGCCAGCGCATCATGACCCTCCCACTGGCCCGCTGGGCATGCCCCAGGATGCATTTGGCTGGGGGGCCTCCTGGCGTGGAAACTCCAGATGAGTTTGGAGGGGGAGGGAAGGGAGCCCCTCCTTACCCTCTGCTACCTGCCCCCCGGGGCCCTCCCACAACAGCTCTCTTGAAAGGCACTCATGCCCCAGACTAGTGTGGGTGGCGGTGGCACCAAGGTAGGGCTGCCTCGCGCTCAGCTGGGGGACCCTACCACAACACTCTGGCCCTTGTTTGATGCACAGGGCAGAGGGCACCTGGGAAAGCCAGGGTGGAAGTGTGGAGGCCACAAGCTCAGCATCCACAGCCCTGGGCACTGATGGTGGCTGGCACCTGGGACCCAGTGATGCTCTGTGGAGCCATTTTTGCAGCCAAAGGGGGGTTTGTGCTGGGTGGCTGTCACATTTTGGTGTGTTGCTTGCCTGGTGATGGGCTCCCCTGGGGTGGGTTGGCATGGAGAGGGCAGGATCACTTCGTCACCTGCATGCCCATCGCCTGTCCTGCCACCCAAGACCCAGCACCAAGGAGACGCTCAGCCATGGGCTAATGGAACACAGGAGCAGGGGGCAGGGTGGAAACAGGGTCTGAGCCCATGTGTGCCCCGACCGCCCAGCTGCAGTGGGGGGCAGCACCCAGGCCAGGCACTGCTCCCAGGCTCTGGAGGGGGCAGTTGGCTGGGACTTGTGTCCTGTCCTGATCCCTTCCCTAAGACACGTGCCGGGAAATGTGGTCCAGCCCACACCCCATCCCAACAGCTTGCCCACCCGCAGTGGGCCGGGATGGCAGGCTGCCGGAGGTGAGGGTGGTGGGTGGGCCGTGGGGCGGTTGTCCCCTCCCTCCTCCTCCTCCCCCTGGCCCAGAGCAGCTTTGATCCAATTTGCAGTGTGGGAAATATGAAATGTATGGTGTTAAATCCCGGCCGGATGAAAGGCTCACTCCCTCCCCAGTGTGGGCCAGATGGCAGCTCGGGCGGCCTCCAAGGCACACGCCTGGCCTTTGTGGGCCGTTTAACACTGTGAATGGGGCCAAAGTGTGGGAAACTCGCTGGGCTCCTGGCTCACACCATCTGAGGTGAGTAGCTGCTGCGATGGGGGCCGGGGAGGGGGGCTGAAGGCCCCTCCAGGCTGGCGGGCTTTGCTTGCAGAAGCACAGAGGAATGTGTGTGTGTGCATATGGGGGATGGGGGATTGAATCCTCCGCCTTGGCTGCTGCTGGCAGCTTGGGGTGGGATGGGAGGTCCTTTCCCCAGCTGGGCTTTGAGGAGGTGGGGAGTTTGTCCAGCCTGCCTGCACCTCCCAGGGCCTCCCACCCTGGAGAGCTCAGTAAGTCTGAGGGACCTTCTAGTCGGGGTGGGCGTGGGGAGCCTGGAGTTGACGTCCTCCCAAACAGCCGTTCAGGCAGGGCACTTTGCTGTAGACGTGGGGCTCCAGGTGAAACCCGCTTTTTGGACATGATTATGTCAGATTTCATGAGTCTAGGACCATAACCCATTTCTGAGTAAACCACACCCCCAATGCCAGTGGCCCAGGCTGGCTGCAAAGATCTCCTCAGGAGGGGACGGGGCCATGGGGGCAGGGGGAGTTCTGGGGAGTTTGCTCCCAGCTGCCCGAGGAGGACTTCTTGCTGGTGGGAACGTAAAACAGGGTGGCTGCTGTGGAAAACAGTTTGGTGGTTCCTCAAAAAGTTAAACATAGAATTACCATATGATCCAGCAATTCCACTTCTGGGTCTATACCCAAAAGAACTGAAAGCAGGGTCTTGGAGAGATATGTGTGTGCCACGTTGAAAGCGGCATTATTCACAATATGCAAAATGTGGAAGGAGCCTAAGTGTCCCCGGACAGATGAACGGATAAGTGAGGTGTGGTCTGTCCATACAACGGAATATTACTCAGCCTTAAAAAAGGAAATAAGTCCTGACCTCTGCTGCAGCCGGACGGGTCTTAGCCAGACACAAAAGGACACATACTGTGTGATTCCACTTATAGGAAAGACCTAGAGTCGTCGGATTCAGAGACGGAAAGTAGAAGGGTGGGTGCAAGGGGCTGGGAGATCTGGGGTGGGGGTGATGGTTACACAACACTGTGCATGTGCTCAATGCCACTGAGCAGCACACTTAAAAATGGTTAAGACCAGGGCCGGCCTGTGGCTCACTCGGGAGAGTGCGGTGCTGACAACACCAAGGCCACGGGTTCGGATCCTTATATAGGGATGGCCGGCTAGCTCACTTGGGTGAGCGTGGTGCTGAGAACACCGAGTCAAGGGTTCAGATCCCCTTACCGGTCATCTTTTAGAAAAAAAAAAATGGTTAAGATGGTTAAATTTTAGGTTATTTGTATTATGCCACAATTGGGGAAGAAAAGGAGGACTTCTTTTGGAGAAGAGCCAGAAACTCCTTCCTGTCCCACCCCCTCCCAGGCTGCCACAGCTTCTAAAGGCCATTGGCCCTGGGACGTCCAGGGCCCTGCAGGACTGGTCTGGAGGGGACACTGCCACAGGATCTGATCCCTCCTCCCTCCCCCGGGCCTGGAAGGTGATCCCCAGGAGCGAGGTTGCGAGGTGCACAGAGCAGGCTGGACTGCAGGGTCCTAGGAAGTGCCAGGCTGCTCCCACTGGGCATTCCTGGTTCCCAAAGGGTTTCCAGCCTGGGATGTGGGAGCCAGGCTGGCCTTCTGCGAAAGGCAGGACATGGACAACCTGGAGTTCCTAGCATTTCCCACACCTGCCTCAGCCCTTGCTGGGGAGCCACTGGGTGGGAGCTCTACCTGAAGTTTGCAGAAAGCCACACCACCAGGGAGGCAGGTGCAGGGAAATGGCCCTATTCTAGATTGTGGAGAGGCTTCCACTCTCATGTCCGGGGTCACCACACGGACCCCAGGCTGTGCACTGCACCCCCTGGAGTTGTTCTTGGCCCGGGCCCATTCAAACACAGCGTTGTGCCCTGGGGCCCCAGGCCATCCTCCATCAGAGCCAGTCCACCGGCTGCATGTGCCCTGGGCTGGTTTCCCCAGGTGTGAATGGATGCAGATGTGGCTGGACTAGGTGCGGTTCAGAATCTCCAGCCCCAGCCAGTGAGGACACCTGGGCACTGGAGGGGCGTCTGGCTGCCTGGAGTGGGACAGGCATCTCGTGGCTGCTGGGTCTGCCTGGGGGGTCAGGGTCTCTCCTTGGGGTTCCAAGCAGGAGCTGCAATGAGGAGGGAATAAGATTCCCCAGTTTTTGAGCATCTACTAAGTGCCAGGCACAGAACACTGAGTCTCGACTTCTTAGAGCAGCCATGTAAAGGGAGCGTCCTGACCTGGGGTTATAGTGCACAGAGGTTAAGTGACTTGCCCGAGGTCGTGTGTACCCTGGCCAGCTCACGCGGTGTGTCCACGCTCTCCGGTGCCTATTGTGCACGCACTGTGGCTGTGCTTGGCCGGGCAGCACAGCCAGGAGCGGTGCTGTGTGTCGCCCGCTCTCACACGAAGCGCACAGGGGCTGCTGAGGCCACACAGTGGTGAGGGGTGCGGCTGGGCTCGGGACCCTGGTGCTTCTCTCTCAGTCCTGAGCAGCAGAGGGAGGTGAGGAAGGGGCGCTGACGTGAGCGGGGAGCCCTTGCTCCAGATGGCGGGTGGCCCATGCGACGCCGACAAAGGGCGGCCACAGCGTGGAGGCGGTCTGCGAGGCACACGCACTGCCCTTTGTCACCAGGGAAGGCGCTGGGAGCGCGGAGTGTGGGAACCGCTGGCTGCTCGCCCTGCTGCGGCTGGGGGTGCTCTGTGGGGGCGGCAGCCCTTCCACTCCCCAGCCCCTCTCAGCAGGTCTTGACCCCCCTTTGGCCTTAGTTCCTGGCATTCACTCCCCTCTTAGAGAACCAGGCCAAAGAAGTGGGTCCAGAAATGGGGGTGGTCGGAGGTGGTCCTCCCTTGTGCCCCCCATCAGGGGCAGTTTCTCTCCCCGTCCGCAGACACTGAGCACACCAGGCTGAGTGGGGTCTGAGGCTTGGCCACTGCACTGGGGATAGGGGAGGACTGAAACTGGGACTGGGACAGATCCTTACATGTAGGAGGTAACTTTGGGGGTGTAGATTGGCCCCACCATGAAGTTGCATTGTAGACTGGCAAACCAGCTGGCCAGGAGGCCCACCTGACATTGGTGAGAGAGGTGGAGGGGAACCCCCAAATGTCAGCACAGTTTTGAGGCCATGCATTTGGTTAGTTTTTTCTTGCCTGTAGTTTGTTGGATGAGTATTTACTACTTGTGTAATTTTTAAAAGGGCTTACACACACACGTGCACAGACACATACATACACACATGCACACACACGTGCGCACACGTGCACACACACGTGCACAGACACACGCACACACACGTGCACAGACACATGCACACACACGTGCACAGACATGCACACACGTGTGCACAGACACATACATACACATGCACACACGTGCACACACATGCACACACATGCACAGACACGTGCACACACACGTGCACACGTGCACAGACACATACATACACACAGAGGCACACGTATACACAGACACACACACAGACACATATGCACAGGCCCACCCATATGCACAGAGAGACATGCACAGACACACACACACATACACAGAGACACACACATGCACACATACAGACACATACACAGGCACACCTATACACAGGCACACACGTGTGCACAGGCACATGTGTATGAGGATATTTCAGAAAGTTTGTGGGAAAATGGAATTGAAAGGTAATATGAATGTTTCTGTGAACTTTTTGAAGTACCCTCACACACACACATGCACACAGACACGCACACACAAGTCCACACACTTAGGCTCCTGTAAGGCCCCGGGAGCATGTCAGCATCTTGGGGAGGGCAGGAGGCTCTCATGTGTTTCTGAAGTGCACTGGAATTTTGCCAGTTAAGAACGCCTGAGGCGGGATGAAGGGGAAAGCAGAGGTGACCAGTGGGGGCTTCTGGAGGGGGTGGTGCCTGAGCAGGTCCTGGAAGGGAGCCATGCATTCCAGGGAGGAATTCTGGGAAGCGCCCTCCAGGCAGAGGGATGGCAGGGACACAGGCTTGGAGCCAGAGAGACTGTGGTGAGCAAAAGCAGGGACCCGCCTCCAAGTCTGGCTGCAAGGAGGCTCCCGTGTGTGCACTGTGTGTATGTGCCTGTATGTGTGAGTGTGCATGCATGCCTGTGCATGTGTGCCTCTGTGTGCATGTGTGTGCCAATGCGTGCATGTGTGCGCCAATGCGTGCATGTGTGCCCGTGCGTGCCCATGTGTGTGCCCCTGGTGCCTGTGTGTGCCAATGTTTGCCTGCATCTATGTGTGTGCGTGTGCCGGTGTGTGCATGTGTGCCCATGCGTGCCCATGTATGTGTATCTGTGCATGCCTGTGTGTGCCCACGTTTGCCTGCATCTATGTGTGTGTGTGTGCCGGTGTGTGCATGTGTGCCCGTGTGTACCTGCCTGTGTGTGCCCCTGGTGCCTCTGTGTGCCAATGTTTGCCTGCATCTGTGTGTGCATGTGCCGGTGTGTGCATGTGTGCCTGTGCGTGCCCATGTATGTGCATCTGTGCATGCCTGTGTGTGCCCATGTTTGCCTGCATCTGTGTGTGCATGTGCCGCTGTGTGCATGTGTGCCTGTGCGTGCCCATGTGTGTGCATCTGTGCATGCCTGTGCACCCGTGCTTGTCATCCTCAGTTAGATCCGTCATTCCTCCTTCCTGGAACAGATGAGCCCTAGGCCCAGGGTGAGTACGGGGATGCCCCCTCCACCTGGGTGCCACTGCCCGGCACAGAGTGGCACTGTAGCTCATCCAGGCCTCCAGCAACCCTCGGAGGCAGGAACATTTATCACTATTTTTCAGGTGAGGAAACTGAGGCACTGAGGGGCAAAGCAACTTGCCCATGGGCTCGCGGCCATGGCCCTCCACCACCTGGCTGCGGTGTGGGCCTCGGCCTAGGGTCACACTGCTGGTCAGCCAGCAGCAGGGCTAAGAAGGGGACAGGGGGTGGGGAGTACAGCCCTCACTGCTCCAGGCTAGCTGCCCCCCAGCCCAGGCTTACCCTGGCTTCCCACAGGCTGTGCTGTTCAGACCAAGAGGGGTCTCCGGAGCTTGGAGTCGGGTGCAGGGTGCTTACACAGAGTGGGAAGTTCGAGGTCCCCAGGAAAGGTGGGCAGGGGCCAGCGGCCTTCTCCTGCCCCCTAGCTTGATGCTGAGTGATGGAGGCTGTGCTGTGGAGAGGTTGGCCCTAGCCCCTACCCGCCCCAGGTGGGACTGGGCTGGCTTCTCAGCTAAGTTAATGTGGCTTCTTCTGGGGTGCTGCTGAGGGGGTGTTACTGGAGGCAGACCCCCACCAGCACCTTGGGATGCCCCACTCCACAACAAAACACTGGCTTTAGGGGGGTGATTTGTGGAGAGGGTCTGCTGTCCCAGGGGCCTACTGGGCCTGTCTCTGCACCTCTGACACGGAGTGACCTCCTTTGTCAGAGGGTGGGCTGGGGACCACCTTATCATCTCAGCTGCAAGCAGGACGAGCCCCCTGTTCATGTGCTAAGGCAGCACTAGCAATTCCTGAGCCCCTTGT